>NC_057799.1:580734224-580734949 GCF_018294505.1 Triticum aestivum | reverse complement strand
AATGAACTCTGAAAAGGTTGAAAGTTGGCATTGTATCATCATTTCATCCACATAGCATGTGCAAGAAAGTTGAGAGGGTTACGGCAAAAACTGGATGCACTTCGTGTACAAAACGGACAATCTCTTTCAAAGTATCAGGATTTCATCCGGAAACTCGTCTGTTACAAAGGGATTTCATTTTTTGAAACTTATTTGAACTCCTGTCTTTTTGTGTGTTCAAAATGCACCATTCAAAGCCACATCATCATTTTTCAATCCTTTCTGACTTCATTTGTTATTTTTCATGCATTTACTAATTATTTTGAGCTATAAGACCCTAAAATTGAAAAGCATTTCAAATGAACTCTGAAAAGGTTGTAAGATGGCATGGTATTATCATTTCATCCACATAGCATGTGCAAGAAAGTTGAGAGGGTTATGGCAAAAACTGGTTGCACTTCGTGTACAAAATAGACAATCTCTTTCAAAGTATCAGGATTTCATCCAGAAACTCGTCTGTTACAAAGGGATTTCATTTTTTAAACCTTATTTGAACTCCTGACTTTTTGTGTGTTCAAAATGCACCATTGAAAGCCACATCATTATTTTTCAATCCTTTCTGACTTCATTTGTTATTTTTCATGCATTTACTAATTATTTTGAGCTATAAGACCCTAAAATTGAAAAGCATTTCAAATGAACTCTGAAAAGGTTGTAAATTGGCATGGTATCATCATTTCATCCAC
>NC_057799.1:580705704-580732422 GCF_018294505.1 Triticum aestivum | reverse complement strand
GAAAAGCATTTCAAATGAACTCTGAAAAGGTTGAAAGTTGGCTTGGTATCATCATTTCATCCACATAGCATGTGCAAGAAGTTGAGAGGGTTACGGCAAAAACTGGATGCACTTCGTGTACAAAACGGACAATCTCTTTCAAAGTATCAGGATTTCATACGGAAACTCGTATGTTACAAAGGGATTTCATTTTTTTAAACTTATTTGAACTCCTGACTTTTTGTGTGTTCAAAATGCACCATTCAAAGCCACATCATCATTTTTCAATCCTTTCTTACTTCATTTGTTATTTTTCATGCATTTACTAATTATTTTGAGCTATAAGACCCTAAATTGAAAAGCATTTCAAATGAACTCTGAAAAGGTTGAAAGTTGGCAGATGTCCTCGAGCTAGGACTTAATCATGGAGCCATCGCAGCTAGGAAGCTTGAAAGGGATAAGTGGGACAAGGAACGCGAGGGTTTATACTGGTTCGGCCCCTTACGGTGAAGGTAAAAGCCTACGTCCAGTTTGAGGTGGTATTGATTAGGGTTTCGATGACCAGGGAGCTTAACTGCTATGCCTGGCTCTCGATGAGATCTTTCTTGTCCCTAAACCGCTGCCAGGTCGTCCCTTTATATAGAGAGGTTGACGCCCAGCGGCTCTCAGAGTCCCGGCCGGCTCATAAGAGTGTCCGGCTCGGACTCTCAACTATTCTTGCCTTACACTACAAGTTCTACCAGAATAATGATTGTAACTACGGGCCTTAAACAATATCCGGGTCTTAAGCCCATCTTTGGCCCACCGTCTTCAAGCTTGTCGCCGGGCTTCTGGCAATGACCATTATGAGTAACCCGGCCCCTCTCCTGGCGGGTGACTCTAAGGTCTATATCCTCAACATTAGGCCCCAGATTGATTTGAGCTGGCTCATGTCAATCTTCAATTCTTTCGACAGAAAAAATCTCCGGCTTACCATTTGTGTGAAGGCCATAACCCGGCGTGACGACACCCCCTGGACTCCGGGTAATCCGCCGTGACGTCATCTTCCATTACGTCCGTTTTTTACTCCACCAGATCCGCAACGGATCTTATCTTTACTACCATCCCGAGAATCGAGGCGTTTCATGGGGAGATAACCACGCCGCGGTCTCCTCGTTTCTCGCGCCCACTTATGAGCTCGCCCTTATAAATAGCCCGGCCCGACGGGCCTTCAGCCACTCTTCTTCCTCCTCGCGCCACTGTTCCTCTGCTCGAGCTCGAACTCCGCCGCCGCCGCCGCGCCCCCGGTCTTCGTCAACCTTGGCCGCTGCATCACCCTCACTCGGTCCAGACAAACGGCGGCGACCTCCGCCTCTCTTCAGCACCGGTAAGTCCTCGCTACCCCGTAGAACAGATCTGCAGTAGGGTTCGTCCGTGTTCGTCCGTGTTCTTCGCCGTCGCCCACAAGTTCTTCGGTAGTTTTCATTTTTACTGCCCTTCTCGATCTTAGACCTGTATAGACCTACCGCGGTAGCTGTTTGGCACTCATTTCAGACGCAAGTAGATCTCTTTTGACTGCCTAAAGACCTCGTTCGAGCTCAAGAACTCCCTCGCGTCTGTTTCTAGGTCTAGAAACTTTTCTTTTGCCCGACCATTTTGATCCAAAATATTTACCGCAATGTGTGAAACCTGTTTTCACCATACTTAGTAAAAAACTGCCCTCATTGAGTCATGGCGGTTTACATTTCCGGCTTAAAGAAAACACGCGCCGTAGAACCTTCCGACTTAAAGGAGACCATGCGCCATAGAATTTTCCGGCTCATCTGTGATAAGACCGTAGACAATCGAATTACTCTCAATACCTTGGGCGGCTTAAACAACCTGCTGTACTTAGATATACATCATTAGTCCCCTCCGTAAGCCGCCACTTTAACATTGAACTATAACTTTCCTCCAGCTTATACTTAAACCGGACGTTTCCTTTTATCATAGGCTGCCGACTTTCACCATGCCTCCCAAAGCTCCTAAAGCCTCCATCACTTGCAATTGGATGAGGTCCAATGTCACCAACGAGACGTTAGCAGATTTTGTCAAGTCAGGCTACCTGCCCAAGAAGGACGTCATGTCCTACCGTGCCCCCGACCCATCAGAGGAGAGACCACAGCCAAAGGACGGGGAGGTGGTCATTTTTGCGGACCACATGAGCCGGGGCTTCGCACCGCCCGGCTCAAAGTTTTTCAGAGACGTGCTGAACTTCTTCGACCTGTGGCCTCAAGACATAGGACCCAACTCAGTCTCCAATATCTGCAACTTCCAAGTGTTCTGCGAGGTCTACCTTGGAGAAGTGCCCAGTCTGCTGCTCTTCAGAGAGCTCTTCTACTTGAACCGCCAGAACGAATGCGCCAACGGGCCAAGTTTGGAGCTAGGCGGCATCTCCATTCAGAGACGGAGAGACTGTCTTTTCCCTTATGCCGAGCCGCCGAGTCACCCAAAGGACTGGAATCTGACGTGGTTCTATTGCCAAGACACGTCACCGGCTGACGAGAGTCCGTTGCCTGGCTTTCGCCCCTCGCGTCTGGAGCCGACTCACCCGCTGTCTGACAAGTTAACTCAGGCGGAACGCCAACCTCTGCTCCCCACCATCAACAAGATCAAAGCTCTCCTGGGCAATGGTCTCAACGGAATCGATCTGGTCCGGGTCTGGATCTCCTGGCGGGAGATCCCATTGAGCCGCCGCCCCGGCTTAATGTGCGAGTACACAGGCCGAAAGGATGACCCCCAGAGACACAGCCGCAACGATCTTCCTGAAGATGTTGCAGAGGATATGACCAAGGCTCTCTTGAACGAGAGCCTGGCAGACTGCGGGAGGACCGGGTTAGCCCCCTTCTGCAAGACCAACCCAGCCCCAGCGGTAAGCCGCTGATCTGAACATCTTATCTTCTTCTGTATATAACTTTCATCTGAATCGTTTTAAGAAGCCATCATTGTATTTTTCAGGCTGATGATAAGTTCTGGCGGGTCAAATATGACCATGAGGCGGCCAAGAAGGCCAGAAAGGCGAAGAAAGCCGCCCCTCGCAAGAAAGGAAGTAGGCCTACTGCTTCAGAGCTGATGCAACTAAGCGACGGCTCCGAGTCAGAGGTAACCCCTGAGCCTGTAAGTCCTTGTTGTATTTGCTGTTTATTGCTGTCCGCCTTATCAATACTTGTTCATCGACAAGATGACACCGGCACAAGTAACCCGGTGGTTGAAGAGGTAATGTCACTTTCCTCCGACTCGGAGCCCTTGCCAAGGCTGAAAGTCCGAAGGGTAACCCGGAAAGTAAGCTTTTCACATCCTTTAGCTTATCAAGACCCTCAATTTATTTTGAAGCGACAGGTTCAAGAAAGCCGGCGGCACACCCGGACCAACAAAGACACTGACCTTTCCGCCGGGTTACCTGACGCATCGAGGAAACGTCGGACCGAGGTGATCTCAAAGTTGTACCCTTTTCATCCTTTGGCAGGTGTTATACGTCAACCACTCAACTCTTCTGACTCAAATTATCAGGAAACTTCCCCCTCTTCTGGCGACTCTATGCAGTCGAATCTTCCGGCTTTCAAGACCGTGCCCGGGTAATGATGACCATCTCATGTTATACTTGTCTTTACTTACACTCTTGTGCTTAATCTTTTTTGTCTTTGCAGTGCCCAGGCCAAACTCACCAAGAGGGCGAAGAAGACCAAGCCGGTCGAAGAGCCGGATTTGCCTGAGCCGGAGGTAGCAGGTCAAGAACCGCCAGCTGCCTCCGCTCCCGAAGCCACCGCTCCAACTGACAAGGCAACTGCAGAAGCTTCTGTTAACCCGGAGGCCTCCAGCTCAGCTCAGCCAGCAAATGATCCGAACGTGGTAATCACCCGGACGGAATTTGTTGAGCCGGGAAGACCTACTGCGCTGGCCAAGTGCTCCGCCAAGGGGGAGTTGCTACAGCCCCGCCGGGTTAATCTGGACCTTACTGACTACACCAACCTGAACATTGGAGAGATCATCTCCGGCTTCGTCAGTCAAGTGCACAAGAGCCGGGATGCAGAGATCGGCATGGTGAACCAAATTCAGCAGAAGTCTGGGGTATTACTCTTCTGTCTTCTTACTTACTGCATAGCTACTTTTACCATGCTAGCCCCCAAGTCGACGACTTATGACTGAATAAGTTGTAGACATAAGTTCCGGCTTACTCAATTGAACCGGCAATTTGTAGATAGAAACGTTCAATATGCATTAGCCCCCAAGTGCCAAGTGTCTTTGCTTGGAAAGTGCTTGGGACTTTAAAACTGTTCATCCTATAACCCGGAAATTATGCATGCAGGCTGCTTGTAAAAAGTTTGAAGCTGACATCTCCGACCTGAAGAACCGGCTGAAGATGCAAGAAATGGAGACCCGGAAGGCAAATGCCAAATTTGTGTCTAGCATTGGCGCGCAAGAAAAGCTGAAGACGGAGTTTGACGCTGAACGGAAGGCTTGGGCCGAAGAAAAGGTCGCCCTGGTGAACCGGGCTGAACAGGCGGAGAAGGCTCTCTCCGAGAAGACCGCCGAACTCTCCGGTTTAAAACGCCAAGTGTCCCAGATGGTCGCCGCAATCTTCGGTAAGTCATTTCACCGGCTTTCATCAAGTTTAGAATTTTTATATCTCATAAATCATCCTTGTCGGCGGCTTATCTTATTCTGTTAAACAGGTCCCAGAAGTGCCAACCTCAACCAGAGTGTGGTAACCAAGCTGAAGGCCGTGTACACCCTGGTGGAGCAACTCTACACCGGGTCACAACGTGCCTTGGCTGTGGTGGCCCTATCCAACGAGGTGCCGACTCACCTGGCGGAAGTCCTTCGCCGGCTCGCCGTTCTGCCTCAACGTATCCAAGAGCTGCGACGGGCCTCTGCAAGAGCCGAAGCGATCGCCGCACTGAGCCGGGCCAAGGCGTTCCTTCCAGAGTTAGACCTGGCGGACATCGCCCTCGGCTATCCAAGTTTGAAGGAAGACGGCACCGCCTTCGATCAGAAGGACTTCGCAGCTTGCGTGAAGGCCGTACGCCCGGTGGCCACTCTGATTGGCAATGATACAGATCTGACTAAGTATCAGCCGGGTTACGATGCAGAAAATTAGAGGATCCCTACTCCGCGCTATGAAGCCCTCAGCTTAATCCCGCCGGCTCGTTAGCACACCTTCGCCCCGGAGATTGACCCGGCCGGGTTAATTGACGAGGAAGCTCAATTCGAAGCTCTCAGCGGCATCGACTGGAAGTCATCAACTTTCCAGGTCTTGGGAACAGCCGGAGGAGAAGAGAGGGACGAGCCGGAGACTTCAACCCAGCAAGCGTCTTAACTCTGCGGGCGGCTTATAAAACAATGCTCCACCCTTTTGGACTCAATGAGTCTTGTAATAGAGTAGGACCAACACTTTAACTCTGCCGTGCCATCGTGCACGCGTTGAATGCCGAAGTCCATTGAAGTTGTCTCCCTTATATTTCTCCGGGTTATGATTGATCATTCATTTTCCTTAAACTCAAAATAGTTGCCTTTAACTATCCTGCATAAAAGGACAAATCACAAGTCTCTAGGCGGCTTACCGCACTGAGAATCATATGCTTTAGACATATAACCCGGAATATGCATCAAAAAAGACTGGTCCTCAATTATGTCCTTAATACAGCCGTAATAACACACTTAGCGGCCTGCAAGTATACTTCCGGTTTAGATAACCCGGGTAATAAGGTTGGTACCTTAATTCCGGTTTACCTGTCTTAACACTGGAAATCAACGTTTAAGCCGGCAAAGTGAGACCCGGCTGTACACACTTTGAAATAATCAAAAGAAACTTTCTATAAAGCAGAAGAATTTAGGGGCTTCCGGTTCGAATACGACCAGAGACCCGGCCCAAAGGGGTTATGCTAGGATTCGAATACGATCATATAGCCCCAGTGGGTGTGGCGATGCCAATCAAGAGGGTACCGACAGCTATGTTCTCTTTGGTTCGAATACGACCCATGTTTGAACAGGAAGCCCCCAAATGACTTAAAATTGTTTAACGACGCTAATTCGAATACGATCCATGTCGGTTCCCAAATAGGTTAAACTATGATTCAAATATGATCAAAGAAAACTCCCCGATGAGCTCGGCACTTTGCCAATCAAATGGGTATCGACAGCTATGTTCTCTTTGGTTCGAATACGACCTATGTTTGAACAGGAAGCCCCCAAGTGACCTTATTACCTACGGCTAGATTCGAATACGATCATAAGCCGGATCCTCCTTCAAGTTATCATGTTAATCTTGCAATGAAAACAACACGTGCACATTTGGAGGAGAAAAAGGATAGAGGTCCTGCTTTATTGCTTATCATAATATATACATGGCTGAGAGAAATATGTACATTATGAGAGCCGGTGGCTCAAGTGTAGTAAGGCCGAAGCTGAGCTATGTTCCACGGCCGACGGGTCTCTTCCTCCGACTTACGTGAATCTTTGTGCTCCCGAATGTCAATGAGGTAATATGACCCGTTGTGCAAATTCTTGCTGACCACAAAGGGTCCTTCCCAGGGCGGGGATAGCTTGTGCGCATCTGTTTGATCTTGGATGAGCCGGAGCACCAGATCGCCTTCCTGGAAGACCCGGGTTTTAACCCGGCGACTATGATAATGGCGCAGGTCTTGTTGGTAAATCGTTGAGCGAGCTGCTGCCACATCACGCTATTCGTCCAACAAGTCAAGAGCATCCTGGCGCGCCTGTTCATTGTCCGCCTCAACATAAGCCGCCACTCGAGGAGAGTCATGACGGATGTCACTGGGGAGGACTGCTTCTGCCCCATAAACCATGAAGAAAGGCGTGAACCCTATAGACCTGTTAGGAGTAGTGTTGATGCTCCATAACACGGAGGGCAACTCCTCCACCCAACAACCCGGCGTCCGTTGCAAAGGGACCAAAAGCCGGGGCTTGATGCCCTTCAGAATCTCCTGATTAGCTCTCTCAGCTTGACCATTGGATTGAGGATGAGCAACTGAGGAAACATCAAGTCGGATATGCTCTCGTTGACAAAACTCTTCCATGGCGCCCTTGGATAGATTGGTGCCATTGTCAGTTATAATGCTGTGCGGAAAGCCAAAGCGAAAAATCACCTTTTTCATAAATTGAACCGCCGTGGCTGCATCGCACTTGCTAACTGGCTCAGCTTCCACCCACTTTGTGAATTTGTCAACTGCCACCAAGAGGTGGGTCTTCTTATCCTTGGACCTTTTAAA
Source organism: Triticum aestivum (assembly GCF_018294505.1). Classification (NCBI taxonomy): domain Eukaryota; kingdom Viridiplantae; phylum Streptophyta; class Magnoliopsida; order Poales; family Poaceae; genus Triticum; species Triticum aestivum. Next base: position 580,725,196 of record NC_057799.1, on the reverse strand, counting down.
AGGCCCAACCATATCAAGCCCCCAGACCGCAAAGGGCCAAGTAATTGGGATCATCCTCAGCTCCTGAGCCGGCACATGAGCCCGTCGCGAGAACCTTTGGCAACCATCACATTTACTGACCAAGTCCTCCGCATCAGCATGAGCCGTCAGCCAATAAAAACCATGGCGAAAAGCCTTGGCCACAAGAGACTTTGAGCCGGCGTGATGGCCACAATCCCCTTCATGAATCTCACGCAAGATCTCTTGACCTTCCTCAGGGGAGACACAACGCTGAAACGCTCCTGTAACACTGCGGTGATGCAACTCGCCATTGATAACAATCATTGACTTAGCCCGCCGGGTTACTTGTCTGGCCAAAATTTCATCCTCGGGCAACTCTCCCCGGGTCATGTAAGCCAAATAAGGTACTGTCCAGTCCGGTATGATGTGGAGAGCCGCCACCAGTCGTGCCTCCGGCTCAGGGACAGCCAAGTCTTCCTCTGTGGGCAATTTAACAGAAGGGTTATACAGGACGTCTAGGAATGTATTAGGCGGCACCGGTTTTCGCTGAGAGCCCAGCCGGCTTAAAGCATCAGCCGCCTCATTCTTCCTGCGATCGATGTGTTCTACTTGGTAACCCTGAAAATGCCTAGCAATAGAATCAACTTCTCGGCGATAAGCCGCCATGAGAGGGTCCTTGGAGTCCCACTTTCCTGATACTTGTTGAGCCACCAAGTCTGAGTCGCCGAAGCACCTTACCCGGCTCAAGCTCATCTCCTTAGCCATCCGAAGACCGTGGAGCAAGGCCTCGTACTCAGCCGCATTGTTAGTACAAGGAAACATCAACTGTAGCACATAATGGAACTTGTCACCTTTAGGGGAAGCCAACACGACTCCAGCCCCCGAGCCCTCCAACTGCCTGGACCCATCAAAGTGAATAGTCCAATATGTGTTGTCCGGCTTTTGCTCGGGCACTTGTGACTCTGTCCAATCATTGATGAAATCCACCAAGGCCTGAGATTTAACAGCAGTGCGTGGAACGTACTTCAGACCATGGGGTCCGAGCTCTATAGCCAACTTTGCCACTCTCCCTGTGGCCTCTCTGTTTTGAATGATATCACCAAGAGGGGCAGAACTGACCACAGTGATAGGATGACCCTGGAAATAATGCTTAAGTTTCCGGCTTGCCATGAACACACCATAAACAAGCTTCTGCCAATGTGGATACCGCTGTTTAGACTCGATAAGCACTTCGCTGACATAGTAAACCGGCCGTTGAACCGGATGCTCCTTACCCTCTTCCTTGCTTCCACCACCACAGCCACACTGACGGCTCATGTGTTTGCCGCCACATACAGTAATAAGGGCTCCTTATCAATCGGAGCAGAAAGGACGGGGGGCTCTGCCAGCTGTTTCTTCAAATCCTCAAAAGCGGTATTAGCTGCATCATTCCAGACCAAGTTATCAGTTTTCTTCATCAACTGATATGAGGGCATGGCCTTCTCACCCAAACGGCTTATAAACCGGCTTAAAGCAGCGACGCGTCCCGCCAAGCGCTGAACGTCATTTATACACGCCGGCTTAGCCAGGGAGGTGATGGCCTTGATCTTCTCCGGGTTAGCTTCAATGCCTCTGTCAGAACCAAGAAACCCAAGAGTTTGCCTGCAGGAACACCAAAAACACACTTGGCCGGGTTAAGCATCATCTTATAAACCCGGAGATTATCAAAGGTTTCCCTTAAATCATCTATCAGGGTTTCCTCCTTTATGGACTTAACCACAATATCGTCCACATAAGCATGAACATTGCGCCCAATCTGGTTATGAAGACAGTTCTGTACACAACGCTGATAAGTCGCCTGTGCACACTTGAGTCCAAAGGGCATAGACACATAGCAGAAGGCTCCAAAGGAAGTGATGAACGCCGTCTTCTCCTGGTCCTTAACTGCCATTTTAATCTGATGCTACCCGGAATAGGCGTCCAAGAAACTTAAACGCGCACAACCTGCCATAGCATCAATAATTTGATCAATACGGGGAAGGGCAAAAGGATCAGCCGGACACGCCTTGTTTAAGTCCGTGTAGTCCACACACATCCGCCAAGTGCCGTTCTTCTTGAGAACGAGCACCGGGTTAGCTAACCACTCTGGGTGAAAGACTTCAACAATAAACCCGGCCGCCAAGAGCCGGGCCACCTCTTCGCCAATAGCTTTCCGCCTCTCTTCATTAAACCGCCGAAGGAACTGCCTGACCGGCTTAAATTTCGGATCAACATTGAGAGTGTGCTCAGCAAGTTCTCTAGGTACACCTGGCATGTCAGACGGCTTCCATGCAAAAATGTCCCTATTCTCACGGATGAACTCGATGAGCGCGCTTTCCTATTTTGGATCCAGATTGGCACTGATGCTAAACTGCTGAGATGAATCTCCTGGAACGAAATCAACAAGTTTAGTCTCATCAGCCGACTTAAATTTCATTGCCGGCTCATGCTCCGTAGTCGGCTTTTTCAGAGAGGTCATATCTGTTGGGTCAACGTTGTTTTGTAAGACTTCAACTCCTCTGTGGCACAAACAGATTCTGCATAAGCCGCATCGCCTTCCTCACATTCCAAAGCCACCTTCCGGCTGCCGTGAACCGTAATGGTCCCATTATGACCCGGCATCTTGAGCTGTAAATATACGTAACACGGCCGTGCCATGAACTTGGCGTAAGCCGGCCGCCCAAATATGGCATGGTATGGACTTCTTATCTTGACCACCTCAAAGGTCAATTTTTCCACCCTGTAGTTGTTCTCATCTCCAAAGGCCACTTCCAACTCAATCTTGCCGACTGGATAAGCCGACTTACCAGGTACCACACCATGAAAAATAGTGTTGGACTGGCTGAGGTTCTTATCAATCAACCCATACGACGGAACGTCTCATTATAGAGGATGTCGATGTTGCTGCCTCCATCCATGAGCACCTTAGTGAACTTATATCCTCCCACCTGAGGAGCCACCACTAAGGCCAAGTGGCCCGGGTTATCCACCCGGGGAGGGTGATCCTCCCTACTCCACACTATAGGCTGCTCAGACCACCGCAAGTAGCGTGGAACCGCCGGCTCAACAGCATTCACAGCCCTCTTATGAAGCTTCTGATCTCTCTTACACAGACTGGTGGTAAACACATGATACTGTCCACCGCTAAGCTGCTTTGGATTGGTCTGATAACCCCCCTGCTGCTGTTGATGACCCTGGCCAGACTGCTGGTTAAAGCCCCCTTGACCGTTCTGAGGATTAGAATTTGAGCCGCCGCCCGGGCCATGAAAGCCGCCGGCGCCTGAGCCGCCGCCCGGGCCGTTGTAATTTTTAAAGGCCTTCATGATTGCACAATCCTTCCATAAATGGGTAGCTGGCTTCTCTCTAGAGCCATGCCTTGGACAAGGCTCATTCAACAGCTGCTCCAGCGTCGGGCCTGACCCGCTGGCTCGGGGAGGGGGCCTCCCCTTGCGTCGCTGGTTATTACCTTGTGAGCTGGCGTTGGCTACAAACTCTAGGCTGCCATCGGCCTTGCACTTGCCTCCTCCTTGGTTTCCCGGGTTATGCTGAGGACCCTTGCCATTGCCATTCTTCTTTCCCTTCCCTGCCCTTTCATCATCTGAAGGGGGATCCTTGGTACCATCAGAATCGGCGTACTTGACAAGAGCCGCCATTAGTGTACCCATATCATTGGAGTCGCGCTTAAGCCGCCCGAGTTTCATCTTCAGGGGCACGAAACGACAATTCTGCTCCAACATTAAGACTGCAGAGCCGGCATCCATCTTATCTGATGAATGTATGATCTCCTTGACCCGGCGAACCCAATGCGTCGTGGATTCACCCTCCTGCTGCTTACAGTTAGTCAAATCCACAATTGACATAGACTGCCTACAGGTATCCTTGAAGTTTTGGATGAACCGGGCTTTCAGCTCAGCCCAAGACCCGATGGAGTTCGGTGGTAGCCCTTTCAACCAAGTGCGGGCAGTCCCATCCAACATCATGGTGAAGTACTTGGCCATTGCCGCCTCACTGACCTCCAGTAGTTCCATGGCCATCTCGTAACTCTCGATCCAGGCTGCGGGTTGTAAGTCAGCCGTGTAATTGGGCACCTTCCTAGGGCCTTTGAAGTCCTTGGGTAGATGTTCATTGCGGATAGCTGGCACTAAGCAAGGGACACCCCCAGTCCTGGTAGGGATACCCACGTCGACGGACGTCGTCGGATAAGCCGGGGGAGTCTGGTAAGCCGTCAACTGAGGCACCTGCTCCGCCTCTTGCCGCGCTCTGTCTTGGTTTGCTGCGTGAAAGGCTCCATTATGAGCTGGGCCATGGCCAGGGGGCGGGTCATGGCGTCGGACGTTACTTGAGCCGGTCGCTGAGACCATGTGTCTGCTGTAACTCGGGCTCTGGCCTGGACGAGGGGTCGAGTGGATCATGTCCCGGCTGTAGGAGTACGCCTCTTGCTGCGCCAGTGCTGTCTGAAGGAGTTCCCTGACCCGGCGGGTTTCAATAGCCGTCGGAGAGTCGCCGTCGACTGGGAGAGCCACCAGCCGTGCTGCCGCGGCGACCATGTTCTCCAGCGGGTTATTATAATTACCCGGTGGTATTGGCACGTACTGAGGCGGGGCAGGGGGCACCTGGGGAGGCCCCATCACTTGTGGCTGAATAGGGGTCCCAGACCCGGGCACTATGACCCCTGGCGGGTTACTAGACCCTGCACCTGGCGTGTTGAAGAGGTTGCGTGGATCGTAAACCGGAGGGAGTCGAGATTGGGCCTTTTGATGCCTCCTTCTCATGACCTCATTGGACGCGTTTTGATCCATCGTGAGCCGGAAGGACTGCGCCTGGATCAACTGAGTTTGGGCGTCGAGAGCCGCCCTCTCTGCAGCCATCCTGATCCCCTCTGCTGCCAGATCCTGCTTAGCTTTCACTAGATCCAACTTTAGCTGTGCCACCTCTGCATCATGTTGAGCTTGATCCGCCGGGTCAACCGTGGCGGTTAACAGGGCCGTCATCTTGTCCGTGAGATCCATTAGCACCTGAGCCAGCGAGGGCACCGGGTTTCCTGCTCCAGCAGCAGGGTTCTGAACAGGCTGCGCACCGGCCAGGAAGATTCCAACCCGGCTTGGCGGCTCAAACTGGTCCGGAATACTGTCACCATCGGAACAACCTATGAGCCTGCCATCTTGAAGTTGATACAGCGAGTTTGACTCATCTGTGGTCGACTCGCCATCAGAGCCGGCGGCCGTCTCATCACCGGATCCAGATCGATCAGAGAGCCCTTCGTGGATACAGCCCACAAAAGCATGCCTTAAGGCAGGCTGGGCCCGGGCGGGTCGTGCACGCTGAGCCGTCTCGATGAGATCGGTGCAGAGATCCGGCTCAGGGCCCGGCTCACCAATCTTGCCAATGAAAACATGAATTCCGCCGAAGGGGACCCGGTACCCGTACTCAATTGAGCCGGCGTCGGGGCCCCAGTTTGCATCGTCGATGTAGAGCTTGCCGCGACGACTCTTGGTCATCCGGCCCACAGCGTATCCCTTGAGCCCTTCGAAGTTGCCCTTCAAGAACTCAAATCCACCGTGCGCTGGCCCCACGGTGGGCGCCAACTGTCATGGAATTGTCACGGCAGATGTCCTCGAGCTAGGACTTAATCGTGGAGCCATCGCAGCTAGGAAGCTTGAAGGGGTTAAGTGGGACAAGGAACGCGAGGGTTTATACTGGTTCGGCCCCTTACGGTGAAGGTAAAAGCCTACGTCAAGTTTGAGGTGGTATTGATTAGGGTTTCGATGACCAGGGAGCTTAACTGCTATGCCTGGCTCTCGATGAGATCTTTCTTGTCCCTAAACCGCAGCCGGGTCGTCCCTTTATATAGAGAGGTTGACGCCCAGCGGCTCTCTGAGTCCCGGCCGGCTCATAAGAGTGTCCGGCTCGGACTCTCAACTATTCTTGCCTTACACTACAAGTTCTACCAGAATAATGATTGTAACTACGGGCCTTAAGCCATATCCGGGTCTTAAGCCCATCTTTGGCCCACCGTCTTCAAGCTTGTCGCCGGGCTTCTGGCAATGACCATTATGAGTAACCCGGCCCCTCCTGGCGGGTGACTCTAAGGTCTATATCCTCAACAAAACTTATTTGAACTGCTGACTTTTTGTGTGTTCAAAATGCACCATTCAAAGCCACATCATCATTTTTCAATCCTTTCTGACTTCATTTGTTATTTTTCGTGCATTTACTAATTATTTTGAGCTATAAGACCCTAAAATTGAAAAGCATTTCAAATGAACTTGAAATTGAAAAACCCTACAAATGAACTCTGAAAAGGTTGAAAGTTGGCATGGTATCATCATTTCACCCACATAGCATGTGCTAAAAAGTTGAGAGGGTCCCGGCAAAAGGTGGATGCACTTCGTGAACAAAATGGATAATCTCTTTCGAAGTATCAGGGTTTCGGACGAAAACTCATCTGTTACAAAGGGATTTCATTTTCTTGAACTTATTTGAACTCCAGACTTTTTGTGTGTTCAAAATGAACCATTCAAAGCAGAGACTGATTTTGAATGGTGCATATTCAACACACAAAAAGTCTGTAAAGATCGCCAACCCCAACATAAAAAAATGAGCATAGATGCGCCTATAGAGAGAATTCAACCTAAATTCATAATAAATTTCTATGAATTTCAGAGAAATTCACTCTGAATTTAGGTCAAATTCCCTGTATAAGGGCATCTATTTTCATTTTCAGAGGAGCTCAAAAAGGCAGAGAGGGACGGGCTTATAAACAGGTGTGAGCGCCCTTCGGTTGGTGAGGTGGGACTAAACTCTGACCGCAACGAGGACCAACCCTTTAGTCCTGGTTTGTGGCACAAACCGGGACTAATGGTCATGGGCCAGGGGCGAGGCGCATTGGTCCCGGTTCGTGCGTGGAACCGGGACCAAATGGTCCAGACGAACCGGGACCAGTGGCCCATGTGGCCCGGCCGCCCCCCTGGGCTCACGAACCGGGACAGTTGCCTCCTTTGGTCCCGGTTCATGAGCGAACCGGGATTAATGGTATTACAAGGGCCGAACCAATGCCCTGTTTTCTACTAGTGAACCAAGCATCTAAGCTTGGGGACGCCCCGGATGGCATCCCCTCTTTCGTCTTCGTCTATCGGTAAATTAACTTGAGGCTATATTTTTATTCACCACATGATATGTGTTTTGCTTGGAGCGTCTTGTATGATATGAGTCTTTGCTTTCTAGTTTACCACAATCATCCTTGCTGTACACACCTTTTGAGAGGGACACGCATGAATCATGATTTATTAGAATACTCTATGTGCTTCACTTATATTATTTTGAGAGTCTCTCTAAATAGCATGGTAATTTTCTTTGGTTATGAATTTAGTCCTAATATGATGGGCATCCAAGAAGGATATAATAAAAACTTTCGTATAAAATGCGTTGAATACTATGTGAAGTTTGATTCCTTATGATTGTTTTGAGATATAAAGATGGTTATTAGAGTCATGCTAGTGAGTAATCGTGGATTGGTAGAAGGACTTGTGTTAAAGTTTGTGATTCCCGTAGCATGCACGTATGGTGAACCGTTATGTGATGAAGTCGGAGCATGATTTATTTATTGATTGTCTTCCTTATGAGTGGCGGTCGGGGACGAGCGATGGTCTTTTCCTACCAATCTATCCCCCTAGGAGCATGCGTGTAGTACTTTGACTAATAGATTTTTGCAAGAAGTATGTGAGTCCATGGATTATACACACTCTCACCCTTCCACCATTGCTAGCCTCTCTAGTACCGCACAAATTTCATCGGTGCCTTACACCACCATTTACCTTCCTCAAAACAGCCACCATACCTATCTATTATGGCATTTCCATAGCCATTACGAGATATATTGCCATGCAACTTCCACCATTCCGTCATATTTTGTTCTAAGTTTTGAGTTGTAATTCTTGAGTTGTAAGTAAATAAAAGTGTGATATCATCATTATTAGATCATTGTCCCATGTGAGGAAAGGATGATGGAAGCTATGATTCCCTCACAAGTTGGGATGAGTCTACGGACTATATAAAAAATAAAAGAGGCCAGAGAAGCCCACAAAAAATAAAAGAGGCCATACAAGCCCACCCCAAAAAATGAGAGAAAAGAGAGAAGGGACAATGTTAGTATCCTTTTTCCACACTTGTGCTTCAAAGTAGCACCATGATCTTCATGATAGAGAGTCTCTTATGTTTTCACTTTCATATACTAGTGGGGATTTTTCGTTATATAACTTGGCTTGTATATTCCAATGATGGGCTTCCTCAAATTGCCCTAGGTCTTCGTGAGCAAGCGAGTTGGATGCACACCCACTTAGTTTCTTTTGAGATTTCATAAACTTATAGCTCTAGTTTATCCGTTGCATGGCAATCCCTACTCACTCACATTGATATCTATTGATGGGCATCTCCATAGCTCGTTGATATGCCTAGTTGATGTGATACTATCTCCTTCTTTTTGTGTTCTCCACAACCACCATAGTCTATTCCACCTATAGTACTATATCCACGGCTCACGCTCATGTATGCATGAAAGTTGAAAAAGTTTGAGAACATCAATAGTATGAAACAATTGCTTGGCTTGTCATCGCGGTTGTGCATGATTTAATACTTTGTGTGATGAAGATGGATCATAGCCAGACTATATGATTTTGTAGGGATAACTTTCTTTGGCCATGTTATTTTGAGTAGACATGATTGCTTTATTAGTATACTTGAAGTATTATTGTTTTTATTGAAGGAAATATGCCTTAGAGGCAATAATAAAGTTGTTATTTATATTTCCTTATATCATGATAAATGTTTATTATTCATGCTAGAATTGTATTTACCGGAAAGTTAGTACATGTGTGAATACATAGACAAAACAGAGTGTCCCTAGTATGCCTCTACTTGACTAGCTCGTTGATCAAAGATGGTTATGTTTCCTAACCATAGACATGTGTTGTCATTTGATGAACGGGATCACATCATTAGAGAATGATGTGATGGACAAGACCCATCCATTAGCTTAGCATATTGATTGTTTAGTTTTATTGCTATTGCTTTCTTCATCACTTATACACGTTCCTCTGACTATTAGATTATGCAACTCCTGAATACCGGAGGAAAACCTTGTGTGCTATCAAACATCACAACGTAACTGGGTGATTATAAAGATGCTCTACAGGTGTCTCCGAAGGTGTTTGTTGGGTTGGCATAGATCGAGAGGTAAATATTCATCTATTGGAAGGTAGTATTCGGACATTAGAATGGTTCCAAGTGATTCGGGTATTTTTCCGGAGTACCGAGGGGTCACCGGAACCCCCCCGGGGGGAATCATGGGTCTTATGGGCCATTGGGAGAGAAGAGGGGACAGCCCACAAGGGGGAGGCGCGCGCCCCCCTTCCCCCAAGGGGAGTCCGAATAGGAAGGGGAGGGGGCGCGGCCCCCCTTTCCCTCCTTCTCTCCTCTCCTTCCCCTTTCCCCTTCGCTGGAAGGAAGGGGCGCGAATAGGACTAGGGGTCCTAGTCGGTCCCCCCCTTATGGCGCGCCCCATGTCCGGCCTCCTCCCTCTCGTCCTTTATATACAGGGGCAGGGGGCACCCCATAGCACAACAAATATTCTCTTAGCCATGTGCGGTGCCCCCCTCCACAGTTTACTCCTCCAGTCATAGCGTCGTAGTGCTTAGGCGAAGCCCTGCGTGGATCAGATCACCAACACCGTCACCACACTGTTGTGTTGACAGAACTCTCCCTCGACCCTCTACTGGATCAAGAGTTCGAGGGACGTCATCGAGATGAACGTGTGCTGAACACGGAGGTGCCGTACGTTCGGTACTTGGATCGGTTGGATCATGAAGATGTTTGACTACATCAACTGCGTTAGAGGGTACGTGGACACACTCTCCCCCTCTCGTTGCTATGCATCTACTAGATAGATCTTGGATGATCTTAGGATTTTTTTATTGAAGTTGCATGTTATGTTCCCCAACAGTGGCATCCAAGCCAGGTCTATGCGTAGATGATATGCACGAGTAGAACACAAAGAGTTGTGGGCGATAATAGTCATACTGCTTACCACCAACGTCTTACTTTGATTTGGCAGTATTTTTGGATGAAGCGGCCCGGACCGACATTACATGACCGCGTTCATGAGACTGGTTCTACCGACGTACTTCGCACACAGGTGGCTGGCGGGTGTCTGTTTCTCCAACTTTAGTTGAATCGAGTTTGACTACGGCCAGTCCTTGTTGAAGGTTAAAACAGCACACTTGACGAAAAATCGTTGTGGTTTTGATGCATAGGTAAGAACGGTTCTTGCTAGAATCCCATAGCAGCCACGTAAAACTTGCAACAACAAAGTAGAGGATGTCTAACTTGTTTTTGCAGGGCATGTTGTGATGTGATATGGTCAAGACGTGATGAGATATAAATTGTTGTATGAGATGATCATGTTTTGTATAAGTTATCGGCAACTGGCAGGAGCCTTATGGTTGTCGCTTTATTGTATGAAATGCAATCGCCATGTAATTGCTTTACTTTATCACTATGCGGTAGCGATAGTTTTAAAAGGAATAGTTGGCGAGACGACAACGATGCTATGATGGAGATCATGGTGTCAAGCCGGTGACGATGGAGATCATGACGGTGCTTTGGAGATGGAGATCAAAGGCACAAGATGATGATGGCCATATCATGTCACATATTTTGATTGCATGTGATGTTTATCTTTTATGCATCTTATTTAGCCTAGTACGGCGGTAGCATTATAAGATGATCCCTCACTAAATTTCAAGGTATAAGTGTTCTCCCTAAGTATGCACTGTTGCTACAGTTCGTCGTGCCGAGACACCATGTCATGATCGGGTGTGATAAGCTCTACGTTGACATACAACGGGTGCAAGCCAGTTTTGCACGTGCAGAATAGATATGGCCTCGGAACACTGAGACCGAAAGGTCGAACGTGAATCATATAGTAGATATGATCAACATAGAGATGTTCACCATTGAAAACTACTCCATCTCACGTGATGATCGGACATGGTTTAGTTGATATGGATCACGTGATCATTTAGATGACTAGAGGGATGTCTATCTAAGTGGGAGCTCTTAAGTAATATGATTAATTGACTTTAATTTATCATGAACTTAGTACCTGATAGTTTTTGCATATCTATGTTGTTGTAGATCAATGGCCCGTGCTACCGTTCCCTTGAATTTTAATGCGTTCCTAGAGAAAGCTAAGTTGAAAGATGATGGTAGCAACTACACGGACTGGGTCCATAACTTGAGGATTATCCTCATTGCTGCACAGAAGAATTACGTCCTGGAAGCACCGCTAGGTGCAAGACCCGCTGCAGGAGCAACTGCAAACGTTATGAACGTCTGGCAGAGCAAAATTGATGACTACTCGATAGTTCAGTGTGCCATGCTTTACGGCTTAGAATCGGGACTTCAAAGACGTTTTGAACGTCATGGAGCATATGAGATGTTCCAGGAGTTGAAGTTAATATTTCAAGCAAATGCCCGAGTTGAGAGATATGAAGTCTCCAACAAGTTCTATAGCTGCAAGATGGTGGATAAGAAGGATGGCAAAGTGAAAGGTATATTTGATATACATGTTATTGATGTGTACCTTACTAATGCTCGTAGTAGCGCATGGGTATTTGATACTGGTTCTGTTGCTCATATTTGCAATTCGAAACAGGGGCTACTTATTAAACGAAGATTGGCTAAGGACGAGGTTCCGATGCGCGTGGGAAATGGTTCCAAAGTCGATGTGATGGCCGTCGGCACGCTACCTCTACATCTACCTTCGGGATTCGTTTTAGACCTAAATAATTGTTATTTGGTGCCAGCGTTGAGCATGAACATTATATCTGGATCTTGTTTGATGCGAGACGATTATCATTTAAATCAGAGAATAATGGTTGTTCTATTTATATGAGTAATATCTTTTATGGTCATGCACCCTTTATGAGTTGTCTATTTTTGTTGAATCTCGATTGTAGTGATACACATATTCATAATATTGAAGCCAAAAGATGCAAAGTTAATAATGATAGTGCAACTTATTTGTGGCACTGCCGTTTAGGTCATATTGGTGTAAAGCGCATGAAGAAACTCCATGCTGATGGGCTTTTGGAATCACTTGATTATGAATCACTTGATGCTTCCGAACCATGCCTCATGGGCAAGATGACAAAGACTCCGTTCTCCGGAACAATGGAGCGAGCAACTGACTTATTGGAAATAATACATACTGATGACTACTCGATAGTTCAGTGTGCCATGCTTTACGGCTTAGAATCGGGACTTCAAAGACGTTCTGAACGTCATGGAGCATATGAGATGTTCCAGGAGTTGAAGTTAATATTTCAAGCAAATGCCCGAGTTAAGAGATATGAAGTCTCCAACAAGTTCTATAGCTGCAAGATGGAGGAGAATAGTTATGTCAGTGAACACATACTCAGAATGTCTGGGTACCATAACCACTTGACTCAGCTGGGAGTTAATCTTCCTGATGATAGTGTCATTGACAGAGTTCTTCAATCACTGCCACCAAGCTATAAAGGCTTCGTGATGAACTATAATATGCAAGGGATGGAAAAGACAATTCCCGAGCTCTTCGCGATGCTAAAGGCTGCGGAGGTAGAAATCAAGAAGGAGCATCAAGTGTTGATGGTTAACAAGACCACTAGTTTCAAGAAAAAGGGCAAAGGGAAGAAGGGGAACTTCAAGAAGAATAGCAAGCAAGTTGCTACTCCCGAGAAGAAGCCCAAGTCTGGACCTAAGCCTGAAACTGAGTGCTTCTACTGCACAGGTACTGGTCACTGGAAGCAGAACTGCCACAAGTATTTGGTGGATAAGAAGGATGGCAAAGTGAAAGGTATATTTGATATACATGTTATTGATGTGTACCTTACTAATGCTCGTAGTAGTGCCTGGGTATTTGATACTGGTTCTGTTGCTCATATTTGCAATTCGAAACAGGGGCTACGGATTAAATGAAGATTGGCTAAGGACGAGGTGACGATGCGCGTGGGAAATGGTTCCAAAGTCGATGTGATCGCCGTCGGCACGCTACCTCTACATCTACCTTCGGGTTTAGTTTTAGACCTAAGTAATTGTTATTTGGTGCCAGCGTTGAGCATGAACATTATATCTGAATCTTGTCGAGACGATTATCATTTAAATCAGAGAATAATGGTTGTTCTATTTATATGAGTAATATCTTTTATGGTCATGCACCCTTGATGAGTTGTCTATTTTTGTTGAATCTCGATTGTAGTGATACACATATTCATAATATTGAAGCCAAAAGATGCAAAGTTAATAATGATAGTGCAACTTATTTGTGGCACTGCCGTTTAGGTCATATTGGTGTAAAGTGCATGAAGAAACTCCATGCTAATGGGCTTTTGGAATCACTTGATGCTTGCCAACCATGCCTCATGGGCAAGATGACTAAGACTCCGTTCTCCGGAACAATGGAGCGAGCAACTGACGTATTGGAAATAATACATACTGATGTATGCGATCCGATGAGTGTTGAGCCTCGCAGCGGGTATCATTATTTTCTGACCTTCACAAATGATTTGAGTAGATATATGGGTATATCTACTTGATGAAACATCAGTCTGAAACATTTGAAAAGTTCATATAATTTCAGAGTGAAGTGGAAAATCATCGTAACAAGAAAATAAAGTTTCTACGATCTGATCGTGGAGGACAATATGTGAGTTACCAGTTTGGTCTTCATTTGAAACAATGCGGAATAGTTTCACAACTCACGCCACCTGGAACACCACCAGCGTAATGGTGTGTCTGAACATCGTAACCGTACTTTATTAGATATGGTGCAATCTATGATGTCTCTTACCGATTTACCACTATCGTTTTGGGGTTATGCATTAGAGACAGCTGCATTCACATTAAATAGGCCACCATCTAAATCTATTGAGACGACACCATATGAACTGTGGTTTGGCAAGAAACCAAAGTTGTCGTTTGTTAAAGTTTGGGGTTGCGATGCTTATGTGAAAAAGTTTCATCTTGATAAGTTCAAACCCAAATCGGAGAAATGTGTCTTCATAGGATACCCAAAGGAGACAGTTGGGTACACCTTCTATCACAGATCCGAAGCGAAGACATTCGTTGCTAAGAATGGATCCTTTCTAGAGAAGGAGTTTCTCCCGAAAGAAGTGAGTGGGAGGAAAGTAGAACTTGATGAGGTAATTGTACCTGCTCCCTTATTGGAAAATAGTTCATCATAGAAATCTGTTCCTGTGACTCCTACACTAATTAGTGAGGAAGCTAATGATGATGATCATGTAACTTCATATCAAGTTACTACCGAACCTCGTAGGTCAACTAGAGTGAGATCCGCACCAGAGTGGTACGACAATCCTGTTCTGGAGGTCATGTTACATGACCATGATGAACCTACGGACTATGAGGAAGCGATGATGAGCCCAGATTTCGCGAAATGGCTTGAGGCCATGAAATCTGAGATGGGATCCATGTATGAGAACAAAGTGTGGACTTTGGTTGACTTGCTCGATGATCGGAAAGCCATAGAAAATAAGTGGATCTTCAAGAGGAAGACGGAGGCTGATAGTAGTGTTACTATCTACGAAGCTAGACTTGTCAAAAAAGGTTTTGACAAAGTTCAAGGTGTTAACTATGATGAGATTTTCTCACTCGTAGCGATGCTTAAGTCTGTCCGAATCATGTTAGCAAATTGCCACATTTTATGAAACCTGGGAAATGGATGTCAAAACTACATTCCTTAATGGATTTCTTAAAGAAGAGTTGTATATGATGCAACCAGAAGGTTTTATCGATCCTAAAGGTGCTAACAAAATGTGCAAGCTCCAGTGATCCATCTATCGACTGGTGCAAGCATCTCGGAGTTGGAATATACGCTTTGATGAGTTGATCAAAGCATATAGTTTTATACAGACTTGTGGTGAAGCCTGTATTTACAAGAAAGTGAGTGGGAGCACTACAGCATTTTTGATAAATATATGTGAATTTTCTGGAAAGCATAAAGGAGTATTTGAAAGGAGTTTTTCAAAGAAAGACCTCGGTGAAGCTGCTTACATATTCAGCATCAAGATCTATAGAGATAGATCAAGACGCTTGATAAGTTTTTTCAATGAGTACATACCTTGACAAGATTTTGAAGTAGTTCAAAATGGAACAATCAAAGAAAGAGTTCTTGCCTGTGTTACAAGGTGTGAAATTGAGTAAGACTCAAAGCCCGACCACGGCAGAAGATAGAAAGAGAATGAAAGTCATTCCCTATGCCTCAGCCATAGGTTCTATAAAGTATGCCATGTTGTGTACCAGATCTATTGTATACCCTACACTGAGTTTGGCAAGGGAGTACAATAGTGATCTAGGAGTAGATCACTGAACGGCGGTCAAAATTATCCTTAGTGGAATAAGGATATGTTTCTCGATTATGGAGGTGACAAAAGGTTCGTCGCAAAGGGTTACGTCGATGCAAGTTTTGACACTGATCCAGATGACTCTAAATCTCAATCTGGACACATATTGAAAGTGGGAGCAATTAGCTAAAGTAGCTCCGTGCAGAGCATTGTAGACATAGAAATTTGCAAAATACATACGGATCTGAATTTGGCAGACCCATTGACTAAACTTCTCTCACAAGCAAAACATGATCACACCTTAGTACTTTTTGGGTGTCACTAGTATGCCTCTACTTGACTAGCTCGTTGAATCAAAGATGGTTAAGTTTCCTAGCCATAGACATGAGTTGTCATTTGATTAACGGATCACATCATTAGAGAATGATGTGATTGACTTGACCCATTCCGTTAGCTTAGCACTTGATCGTTTAGTATGTTGATATTGCTCTCTTCATGACTTATACATGTTCCTATGACTATGAGATTATGCAACTCCCGAATACCGGAGGAACACTTTGTGTGCTACCAAACGTCACAACGTAACTGGGTGATTATAAAGGTGCTCTACAGGTGTCTCCGATGGTACTCGTTGAGTTGGCATAGATTGAGATTAGCATTTGTCACTCCGATTATCGAAGAGGTATCTCTGGGCCCTCTACGTAATGCACATCACTATAAGCCTTGCAAGCAATGTAACTAATGCGTTAGTTGCAGGATGATGCATTACGGAACGGGTAAAGAGACTTGCCGGTAACGAGATTGAACTAGGTATTGAGATACCGACGATCGAATCTCGGGCAAGTAACATACCGATGACAAAGGGAACAACATATGTTGTTATGCGGTTTGACCGATAAAGATCTTCCACTACTAGAAAAAGGCTTACTAGTGGCGCACCAGTTTTGCCTACTAATGGCGCACTACTGGTGCGCCACTAGCACCACGCCACTAGAATATTTTAGTAATGGCGCACCACAGGTGCGCCATTAGTATCTGGTATACTAATGGCGCACCACGGGTGCGCCATTAGTATCCCACAGGTGCGCCATTAGTAACTGGTATACTAATGGCGCACCAGATGGAAGTGCGCCATTAGTAACATTTAAAAAAAAACGTTTTTTCTTAATCTCAGGTCACTATTTCACATATGAGATATCCAACACATATATATATACAACAAGCATCCATATAACAATCATATCCAACACACAAGTTTCATCATATATACATACATAGCCAACACATAGTTCCATCGTTACATATTACAAAAGTTTCACATTGTTCATCCAACACCGTTATCCATCCAACACCATATTACAAAAGTTTCACATAGTTCAGTTCTCATTGTTCTTCTCCTTCTCCTTCCTCGGCCTGATGCGCCAAGAGCGGCGAGGCGGTGGAGGCAGCTGTGGGATGTAGTCTTCTACCACAATTGGCGTGGTCATGTCGCCCAGCTGTGGGATCGCCGGCGCCACCACCAGTGCGTGGTCATTGTCAGCCACCACCACCATCGCGAGGCCACCTTCAGGCAGGACGGGCACGACCATCGCTAGGTCATCCTCAGCCACCACCATCTCTTGCCCATGGTCAGCCACCACCATCTCTTGCCCATGGTCAGCCACCACCATCTCTTGCCCTTGGTCAGCCACCACCAGCGCTAGGTCATCCTCAGCCTGATGCCCATCGTCATCCTGCAGATCCTCATCCCCACTCTGCTCCTCTTCTCCCCCACTCCAGTCTGGATCATCCTTCTTGCTGTCTTTGCTGCTGCCAGAATCGCTGCTGCTTTCGCTAAAGCCAGAATCGCTGCTGCTTTGGCTGTAGCCAGTGTCACTGCTGCTGCTCCCATTGCCTGTCCAAATGCAACAATGGCCGTTAACAATCGATGTGAGACAAAGCCAAATGTAGAGGAATAAGAAGAGGCAGAACGCACTGGCATCTTCGTCGTCAGCGTAGCGCATGCGACACATAGTCGTGTTGAAAAACTTCACGATGAGCATTGTGGCGTCATCGTCGTACCTGAAGAGAAGAAAGTACCCGGTCCGCAGGTCGTAGGCACTGTAGAACTTCTCCCAGCCACGGCACAGGTACATGTGGCCCTCCTCGATCACCAACTCCACGTCCCACAGCCTGCGAACCCCGCTGCCGGCCTGTCAGAGCTTCACATTATGTGGCGGATCTTCACCCAGCATGTTCATAAAAGTGTCAGGCAGCCTCTGCAATTTGGGACAAGGAGTTATGTAGCAAACAACAGAGTTATCATAATGAGATGGGTGAAGGGGAGATCTCTCGTTTTATATACCTGCCTCATGGATGATACTGAAGTCCCAAGTATGACACTGAAGAACTCAAAAGCATCCAACTCGTACTCCGGTGAGGCAGAGCGGCGGTGGCTGCTTCCCCCCATCTCTGATAAGCAGCAGAAGAGACCAATTAGTACCCTTACAACATCACATTGCAAATAGATGAATTGTGTAGGTATGCATGGATTTAGGATTATTTGTTCAAAGCCAATTTGTCAGTGATTAATATGATATCTCAATTTCCACCAAATAATACATTTGTTATACACCACATTTTCTTTTCCTTTGGACAAGAAAAAAGCACACTACATTCAAGTGAATGTATCTTTTATTGCAAAGCCACAACTTAGCAATAGATTCAAAGTTAACGCTTGGCACCTAGAAAAGCATTTCAACATCTTCACAGATTTTACTAGCTACAATACATTCAAAAAATAAATGATATACAGTTTGTACCCCTTTGCAATGAACACACTCTAGGGGTTTTGCCATCCCCCTTTTCCTTAGATTGTCACAAGTCATGATTTTGTTCTGGGAGAACATCCAAATGAAACCTTATACCCTAGGGGGCAATTTAATACTCCATACTACAGGAAGATACAAAGGTTGCACCCTCCCTAAAATTCACTAGAACATATAGAGATTTATAAGAGCAGGTCCCTTTAGATTCATGCTAGCTAGGCAGGACCTAATTGGGGTAATTTTTTCCAAATAAGAAAGAAGTCTGCCTCTCCATCTAGCTATTTTGGCTAAAATTTTATCAATAAAAGCTAGCAGATCTTCTCTGCCAATCATGACATATTTATTCTCTAGCAAATACGGCCTATGCAAATTGTTTAATGCAACACTAGTGTTGAGTTGATGATATAGAACAGGGCCTACAACAATTTATTTTAAGACATTCACTGGCCTGGAAGTCAGATCTGGAGCCATACTTTGGTGCATACTTTGGTGCAGGGGTTTAAATAGACAAATAGTGTACTGGAGGAAACATAACAGAAACGCCAATAGAAGCAAACACTTCCTATGGGGGGAATAACATTAACATATTCAAGAACCCTCATTTAGTTCTTGGAAAGCTCTCATTTTGGACACAGCACTTTGACTACCTATATATATGTAAACATTTACGTATATTGGATAATTATATGCCATGTGTAAATTTGTCTCAGCAAGTAGCCCAGTTTGAAAAAGCAAAAAACAAACTTAAATGATACAAAAATACAGATTTGTGTGCATGAACATGAACCTGCATGTATTTGCCACTATGATCTAGAAATAAAAAAAGGGAATTCATTTTCAATTCCCTGTAGATAACAAACTAAAGAGGCAGCTAACACCTAGAGATCCAAACTTGCAGTTTCATCATGCAAATTCAACTGGACCTTCTTGATTTGATATTATCAATAAAATTTATCATTCAGCTAACCATGACATATTTGACTGAACTTGATGTCTGCAAGTAGAAATAAAGTGCATATAGGATTTAACCTTTGTGTTTCCCCTAATAAGATAGCATCATGCATCTGTTCATTTGAGATGGGTGAAAGGGAATGGGGAGGAAGAGTGGAGAGGGAGGAAGGAGGAAGGAGGAGGGGTACCTGGGCGGGCGCGGCTGGTCGCTGGGTGGAGAGGGAGGGAGGAGGAAGGAGGAGGGGTACCTGGGCGGGCGCGGCTGGTCGCCGGGTGGCGGAGGACGGCAGGGGCAGGCGGGGTGTGGGCACGTCGGAG
>NC_057799.1:580704360-580705239 GCF_018294505.1 Triticum aestivum | reverse complement strand
GGAGGAGAGGAGAGGAGCGCTCGGCCGTCGGGGGCGGCGGGGGTGGAATCCCGGGGGGTCGGGGCGGCGGCGGCGGGGCAGCGCAAGACCACAGCGGCGGCGGCGTCGCCGACGGCGTGCAGGCGCGGCGGACGGAGGGGGCGGAGCAAGGAGGCGGCGGCGTACGGTTGGGGTCGAGTGGGGGATCTGGCGAGGGAGGGAGGGAGGCCACAGTGCGAGGGAATAGGTGGAGTGCGGGATGTCTATCTAATGGCGCACCTCCCCCAAGTGCGTCATAAGTACGACGATAGCAATGGCGCACCTCACCCTGGTGCGCCATTAGAAATTACTAGCCCGACTGCTCAGGTTATATTTCCACCTAACCCTATCTCCATCAGAACACGCCCACTAGCCCGACTGGTCAGCACGCAGCACACACACTAGGAGGTCTTGGGTTCGATTCCCAGGCTCCCAAATTTTTGTTTTTATGCATTTAAAATGCTGTTTGATATTTATTTATGTTTAAATATGTTCAAACTTGTTTAAATCATAACAGTAATATTTTTTTATAAAAACAGTAATAATTTTTATAAAAAATGCATTTAAAATGCTGTTTGATATTTATTTGTGTTTAAATATGTTCAAAGTTGTTTAAATCATAACAGTAATATTTTTTTTATAAAACAGTAATAATTTTTATAAAAACAGGGTGCGGGGAAGAGGGTGCGGGGGGTGCTCGGTGGCGGTGGAGCGGGCGAGGGTGCGGTGGGTCGTCGGGGGTTGCGGGGGGTGCTCTGTCCTTGTCGTTACCGGTGTAGGATTCCATCATTACCCCGGAGTTCTGATAACCATCGCGAGGGAGAGGGACGAAGGGGAACTGGCGAGGGAGAGGGAGGAATT
>NC_057799.1:580690934-580703656 GCF_018294505.1 Triticum aestivum | reverse complement strand
GCTCGGCGGTGAGGGGGACCGGATCTGGCGAGGTGGGATAGCGATCGAGATGCAGGGGGATCGCTAGTAATGGCGCACTGTTCCCTGGTGCGCCATTAGTAGTTTTGCAAAACAATAAAAAATAAAAATATATAGTAGTGGCACACTATGCGGCTAGTGCGCCATTACTAGTTAGAACTAGTAATGGCGCACTATGCGCAGGTGCGCCATTAGTATGTTTGGAAAAATAAATAAATAAAAATTGTTACTAATGGCGCACCGTTTGTCCG
This sequence comes from Triticum aestivum, assembly GCF_018294505.1. Classification (NCBI taxonomy): domain Eukaryota; kingdom Viridiplantae; phylum Streptophyta; class Magnoliopsida; order Poales; family Poaceae; genus Triticum; species Triticum aestivum. The sequence continues at coordinate 580,703,387 of NC_057799.1, read as the reverse complement.
GTGCGCCATTAGTGTCTTTCACACTAATGGCGCACCAGCACATGGTACGCCACTGCTATATAGCAATGGCGCACCACATATCTGGTGCGCCATTAGTGGCCATTCCATCTATAGCCCTTTTCCTAGTAGTGTTCGTAGAATATGTAGGAGCCAACATGAGCATCTAGGTTCCGCTATTGGTTATTGACTGGAGACGTGTCTCGGTCATGTCTACATAGTTCTCGAACCCGTAGGGTCCGCACGCTTAACGTTTGGTGACGGTCGGTAATATGAGTTTATGTGTTTTGATGTACCGAAGGTAGTTCGGAGTCCCGGATATGATCACGGACATGACGAGGAGTCTCGAAATGGTCGAGACATAAAGATCGATATAATGGATGACTATGTTTGGACTTCGGAAGTGTTCCCGATGAGTTCGGGCGAATACCGGACTACCGGGGGGGTACCGGAACCCCCCGGGGAGTGTAATGGGCCTCATGGGCCTTGGCGGAGAGAGGAAGGGGCGGCAGGGCAGGCCGCGCGCCCCCTCCCCCTCTAGTCCGAATTGGACAAGGAAGGGGGGCGGCGCCCCCCTTTTTCCTCCCCCCTCTCCCCTCCTTCCTTCCCTCCTACTCCTACTCTTGGAAGGGGGGAATCCTACTCCCGGTGGGAGTAGGACTCCCCTTGGGGCGCGCCTAGGAGGTTGGCCCCCTCCCCCTCCTCCACTCCTTTATATACGGGGGAGGGGGGCACCCCATAGACACACAAGTTGATCATTGATCTCTTAGCCGTGTGGGGTGCCCCCTCCACCATAATCCACCTCGGTCATATCGTAGCGGTGCTTAGGCGAAGCCCTGCGTCGGTAGCATCATCATCACCGTCATCACGCCATCGTGCTGACGAAACTCTCCCTCGAAGCTCTACTGGATCGTGAGTTCGTGGGACGTCACCGAGCTGAACGTGTGCAAATCGCGGAGGTGCCGTACGTTCGGTACTAGGATCGATCGACCGTCAAGACATACGACTACATCAACTGCGTTGTCATAGCGCTTTCGCTTACGGTCTATGATGGTACGTAGACGACACTCTCCCCTCTCGTTGCTATGCATCACCATGATCTTGCGTGTGCGTAGGAATTTTTTTCAAATTACTACGTTCCCCATCACATGTGCATGTAGTTCAAATTTAAATTATGCACATAAATGCATTGAAAACTCAGTTAATGCATAAAAATGTCCAAACGAACCTCGAAAAAATCACAAAAAATTGACATAACACTCCTGTTGTTCTATGTTGACATGAGAATTTTTTTGGAAGCAATAAGAGGCAATGGATATCGTTTCGTCCCCAAAGGTGGGACGTTCCCTACTGAAACCATCATGCTTGTTGTGAGAAGCTCTGGTTTGTGAGAAGCATATACCCAAACCTGCCCCAAATGGGACAAAAAAATTACCACGGCATGTTGATGCCGCTCCATGATAGCATGCCAATTTTCATGAATTTCAGACGAGTTTTGGATTTACTAGAATTTAAAAATGAGACATCTCAATGTTTTGCTGGCAATCAACGGTGCCCCAGTGTTTGAAATTCATTCCCGTTTCTTGCATGGGACCTAAGCATGCACATAAGGACACAGATTTGATTTTTCAACCAATTTATATGCACTGGAGCATGTGCATGTAGTTCAAATTTGAATTATGCACATAAATGCATTGAAAACTCAGTTAATGCATAAAAATGTCCAAACGAACCCCAAAAATCACAAAAATTGACACAACACTCCTGTTGGTCTATGTTGACATGAGAAAAAATTTAAAAGCAATAAGAGGCAATGGATATTGTTTCGTCCCCAAAGGTGGGACGTTCCCTACCGAAACCATCATCCTTCTTATGAGAAGCTCTGGTTTGTGAGAAGCATATACCCAAACCTGCCCCAAATGGGACAAAAAATTTACCACGACATGTTGTTGCTGCTCCATGATAGCATGCCAAGTTTCATGAATTTCAGACGAGTTTTGGATTTACTAGAATTTAAAAACCAGGCATCTCAATGTTTTGCCAGCAATCAATGGTGCCCCGGTGTTAGAAATTCATTCCCATTTATTGCATGGGACCTAAGCATGCACATAAGGACACAGATTTGATTTTTAACCCAATTTATATGCACCGGAGCATGTGCATGTAGTTCAAATTTGAATTATGCACATAAATGCATTGAAAACTCAGTTAATGCATAAAAATGTCCAACCGAACCCCGAAAAATCACAAAATTTGACACAACACTCCTGTTGTTCTATGTTGACATGAGAAAAAATTTGAAAGCAATAAGAGGCAATGGATATCGTTTTGTCCCCAAAGGTGGGACGTTCCCTACCAAAACCATCATGCTTGTTGAGAGAAGCTCTGGTTTGTGAGAAGCATATACCTAAACCTGCCCCAAATGGGACAAAAATTTTACCACGGCATGTTGATGCCGCTCCATGATAGTATGCCAAGTTTCATGAATTACAGACGAGTTCTTGATTTCCTAGAATTGAAAAATCAGGCATCTCAATGTTTTGCCGTCAATCAACGGTGCCCCGGTGTTTGAAATTCATTCTCATTTCTTGCATGGGACCTAAGCATGCACCCAAGGACACAAATTTGATTTTCAACCAATTTATATGCACTGGAGCATGTGCATGTAGTTCAAATTTGAATTATGCACATAAATGCATTGAAAACTCAGTTAATGCATAAAAATGTCCAAACGAACCCCGAAAAATCACAAAAATTGACACAACACTCCTGTTGTTCTATGTTGACACGAGAAATTTTTTGGAAGCAATAAGAGGCAATGGACATTGTTTCGTCCCCAGAGGTGGGACGTTCCCTACCGAAACCATCATGCTTGTTATGAGAAGCTCTGGTTTGTGAGAAGCTTATACCGAAACCTGCCCCAAATAGGACAAAAATTTTACCACGGCATGTTGATGCCGTTCCATGATAGCATGCCAAGTTTCATGAATTTCAGACGAGTTTTGGATTTACTAGAAATTAAAAGCCATGTATCTCAATGTTTGCGGCCGAGTGACGGTGGCAGGGTGTTTGAAATTCATTCCCATTTCTTGCATGGGACCTAAGCATGCAACCAAGGACACATATTTGATTTTTCAACCATTTTATATGCACTAGAAAATGTGCATGTACTTCAAATTTGAATTATGCGCATAAAATGCCTGGAAAACCCAGTTAATGTACAAAAATTTCAAGGCAACGGCAGCCCAAACGGCCGCTGTTGCTTCTCAGGCAACGGCAGCAGCATCTGCCTCGGGGATAGCAACTGGCGAGATCGGCACAACAGTTGTCCGTTCCGCAGTGGCGGCCTTAGCCCTGATGGAGGCCGCCCACTACCATGTCGAGGCCGTCGAGGTCCAGCTCGTGGCAGTCACCGCACAAATCGAACGAAGCTTCTCCGACAACGGTCGGCAACCCACGGCCGAAGAGCTGGCAATCGCCGAGAGAGTTCGAGCAGCCGTCTGTTCCTGCGCGGCATACCTTGCCACGACGGAGCTCGCCAGAGCCCAGATCGCGGCCGCCCACGCCCAGCACATGGCGGCCTATGCCAAAGATACGGCGGAAGCGGATGGCGAGATGCTTGCCGAGTAAGGTGCAATTGATGCCATGGAGCCCCTTCCCTAGGATACCGTCGGGCGCGAGCTGGACATGGAGGCGGCAACGGAGATCGACGAGCACCAGCCATAGTAGTACTCTTTGTTTTGTCTAATTAAGAGCGCCGGTCTTTAATTTGTTAGAGTAATGTTTAGGTCAGCTAGCTCTGTTTAATTGTTGAACTTGCTCGATTAAGAAGTTAGTCTCCTTTGTGTACCCAAATTATGCAATGACGTGGATGACCGCTGTAAGCAGGGAAATTCGAACCAAAATTTTTGACGTTCAAACTCAACACACACGGGTTAAGCTATCTGAATCATTTTTTATTTTCACATATCGTACATAGTTCTGAATAAGGGACCGTGTCTGATGACACTTTGCGTGCCAGTTTTTCCGCTGAAGAGATTCCAAATTTTCGGCTTCCATGGGAATATCTACCTCCCCGCCCCCTCCCCCTTTACCAAAAGCCACATTTCCCCTGTTTCCGCCTTCCTTTCCAAGTTCAAACCTTCACTCCTTGCTTGCAGCGGCGCCTCCTTGCCGGCGACCCTCCTTCACGCTGCTCGGCCTCGCCTATCCAGGCAGGTAATCCACACCCCACCCCCATCCTCCTCCTCCTTCCACATCCCACATGCCCCGACCGTCGGTGCGAGCGTGACACCTTCCACCCAAATCACCGACCCCTCCACCAAATAAGCGCCGCCCTAAGCCATGGTGCACGCAGTATAGCCAGGATCTGAAGGAGCATTTGGCAGCGGAGAAGCAAATCGCGGCCGCACGCGCGGATGAGGTCGCGATGGCTGCCATTCGTGCCGACCCCCAGATCTTGTAGGCGTCGAGGCCACCGTTGACGCCTCGCGCACCGACGCCACGACACGGTTGGGTGCTTTAAACGACAATTCGTGGCGTTTTCTTGAGGCCACCGTTGGTGCCTTCGACGAAGACTACGAGGTGTTTTCTCAGCGTGCACGTGCTTACCTCATCTCGAGAGCCAGCAGGTTGGTGCCCGGAGCGGCTCAGGCAACTCACCACTACAACGAGGGCACCCATGATGCGGAGGCCTCGCCCTCTTCCATCTCCAAGGAGCCATTCTTCATCGATATCTCCGACAATGAGGAGTAGCTTGTCTTATTAGCTCACTATAAGGACCCATGTTCAGTTTGCTAGCTACTGCCTTTCCTTAACAAATTCTAGTGAATTGTGCTATCTACTTTTACCATGCAATCTTCTGCTATAGTGTATATGTTCTATATGTCGTGCAATGTGGTGTTCAGTTAACTACTTGGTTCAATTCTGCAAATGTGATGTTCACTTCTTCAGGGTGCAATATTTCCAAGTTGTTAAGCATGCTTGGTTTGGTTAACTGTCTGATCTTCTATTACGAGTATGTTATATTGTGCAATGTGGTGCTCAGTTAATGTTTGGTTCATTTGTTGTGGTGTTTAGTTAACTGCTTGGTTCAATTCTGCAATGCGATGTTCAATTGTTGTGGCTGCATTCGTGTTATTGTATACCATGTGAGGAATAAATCGAATTTGGATGTACTAAATACATGAGAAACAAATACAATTGCTATATTTCCAAGTTGTTAAGCATGCTTGGTTTGGTTAACTGTCTGATCTTCTATTAGGAGTATGTTATATTGTGCAATGTGGTGCTCAGTTAATGTTTGGTTCATTTGTTGTGGTGTTTAGCTAACTGCTTGGTTCAATTCTACACTGCGATGTCCAATTGTCATGGGTAGAATTTTGTATTGTTGTGCATGTGAGGAGTAAATCGAATTTGGCTGCACTTAATACATGAGAAACATATAGAAGTGTTATATTTCCTAGTTCTTAATCATGCTTGGTTTGGATAAATGGGTTTTCCATGTGGCTTGAATGAATCTGATGAATCTGCAATGTGCTTATTTTTCATCAACATATTTTACTAATAGCATGTGAACCCTTACTTAACCTGATGACTAACTACCTTATATGTGTTGCAGGGAAACAATGGGAAGCACTGAGGTTTACAGTCGAGGTTAGCACGTGCATGGTCCATTCTCTAATAGCACATTATTGTGCAATTGCAGCAACCATTCTAATATTTTGGTTTTTAACAATTTGGTCTTGCACATGTAGGTCCTGCTGTCAGAGGTTTTGACCCACTGTTCGACCCTTTTTGCATATGGGGAAAGGAGTTGTCCATGAATATCATTCAAATCAAGAAACTCAGAAAGATTGTTAGGATAAAGAAATTAGCGGAAAAAAACAACAAGATCTTTGTCTACACAATGAAGAAGACATCAGTTCACTACAAGATGGTACTAACTATTATACCTTGCCTTTTTTATTCCTTTGCCCCATTTCCAATATAGAGAAGATATTTATGCACATCCTTGTTTTTTGGCCTTTCCAAAGCAGTTCACTGATGATTACCTATCAACCCACCTCTATGGTCAGGAGGCAAGGAAGGTTTTCATACAACACCCACAGTTCAATATTGAAGTGTTCCTGAAGAGGACGAAGGACGGACGGTCAATCATCCACAGGCACTAGCCTAAAGTTGCAAAGACCTTCAACATGAATGAAAGCTCAATATCCGCCTTCCGCTTCAGCAGTTTTCCAGATGAGATGCATTTGTCTATATACCGTCTATGATGGTAATTTCGAATGGTTCCACATGTTGAATGTGAAAGTTGGTGTTGGTGCAGTTGTGTAATGGGGTAGCTGAGTGCTGAAGCTATATCATGTTCTACTCTGATGTATTTCAATTATGAAATTCTGCTTCCTTAATATGGAAATGAAATATATTATGTGCTTAATATGAATGTCAATTAGATTAATAAATAGATTATTAATAATAGGGCGATTAGCCTGCTAATGGCGAATTAGCTTGCTAATTGGGTTTTGCTAATGCAAACGGTTGTTGAAAACCATGGGCGATGACCTCAGGCAACGCACACAGTTTCTAGGAATAAACCGTGTTGGATCAATGAACAATCACACACGACTTTCTCTTGAAAACTATTTGCGTTAGGCCACCTTGCACAAACATTTACCACATAAAAACTATGTGTGATGGACAACCTTTGCCACACAGTTTCTTCTACGGACTGTGTGTGATACATTCAATAACGCAAATGATTTAACGGGAAAAATTGTGTGTGATGTACCTGTGAACAGAAACGTTTTCCTTGGAGCGACAGTGTGGGATGTACATACGAACGGAAACGTTTAGCGGGGACTGACTGTGTGGGATGTACTTGCGACCGGAAACAATTTTGCCGTATAATTGTTTTTTAGTTGTACTGTACGTATTTCCGTATTTGAGCGCTCGCCGGTCGCACACGACCTCATTTTGCCGAGCGTGTGTGCCAGGAGGGCATATCCCCGACGGTTTCTTGGCCATGTGGGATGGACCCCCCTATCGCCCACACTCACTAGGCGACGGTTCCAAATGCCGTCGCGGAAAGGGGTTAAAAACCGTTTGTATAGGACCGAAGCATACCAGTGTTTATTAGATATGGTGCGATCTACGATGTCTCTTACCGATTTACCACTATCGTTTTGGGGTTATGCTTTAGAGACGGCTGCATTCACGTTAAATAGGGCACCATCTAAATCCGTTGAGAGGACACCATATGAACTGTGGGTTGGCAAGAAACCTAAGCTGTCGGTTCTTAAAGTTTGGGGCTGCGACGCTTACGTGAAAAAGCTTCAACCTGATAAGCTCGAACCCAAATCGGAGAGATACGTCTTCATAGGATACCCAAAGGAGACTGTTGGGTACACCTTCTATCACAGATCCGAAGGCAGGATATTCGTTGCTAAGAATGGATCCTTTCTAGAGAAGGAGTTTCTCTTGAAAGAAGTGAGTGGGGGGAAAGTAGAACTTGATGAGGTAATTGTACCTTCTCTCGAATTGGTAAGTTGTTCATCACAGAAATCAGTTCCACTGATGCCTACACCAATTAGTGAGGAAGTTGATGATGATGATCGTGAAACTTCAGATCAAGTTACTACTGAACCTCGTAGGTCAACTAGAGTACGTTCCGCACCAGAGTTGTACGGTAACCCTATTCTGGAAGTCATGTTACTAAACCATGACGAACCTATGAACTATGAGGAAGCGATGATGAGCCCAGATTCCGCGAAATGGCTTGAGGCCATGAAATCTGAGATGGGATCCATGTATGAGAACAAAGTGTGGACTTTGGTTGACATGCCCATTGATCGGTAAGCCATAGACAATAAATGGATCTTCAAGAAGAATACTGATGCTGACGGTAATGTTACTGTCTACAAAGCTCGACTTGTTGCGAAAGTTTTTCGACAAGTTCAAGGAGTTGACTACGATGAGACCTTTTCACCCATAGCGATGCATAACTCTATCCGAATCATGTTAGCAATTGCCGCATTTTATGATTATGAAATTTGGCAAATGGATGTCAAAACTGCATTCCTTAATGGATTCCTTAAAGAAGAGTTGTATATGATGCAACCAGAAGGTTTGGTCGATCCTAAAGGTGTTAACAAAGTGTCCAAGCTCCAACGATCCATTTATGGACTGGTGCAAGCATCTCGGAGTTGGAATATACGCTTTGATAATGTGATCAAAGCATATGGTTTTTATACAGACTTTTGGAGAAGCCTGTATTTACAAGAAAGTGAGTGGGAGCTTTGTAGCATTTCTAATATTATATGTGGATGACATATTGCTGATTGGAAATGATACATAATTTCTGGATAGCATAAAAGGATACTTGAATAAGAATTTTTTCGATGAAAGACCTCGGTGAAGCTGCTTATATATTGGGCATCAAGATCTATAGAGATAGATCAAGACGCTTAATTGGACTTTCACAAAGCACATAAGTTGATAAATTTTTGAAGAAGTTTAAAATGGATCAGTCAGAGAAAGGGTTCTTGCCTATGTTACAAGGTGTGAAGTTGAGTCAGACTCAATGCCCGACCACTGCAGAAGATAGAGAGAAAATGAAAGTCATTCCCTATGCATCAGCCATAGGTTCTATCATGTATGCAATGTTGTGTACCAGACCTGATGTGTGCCTTGCTATAAGTTTAGCAGGGAGGTACCAAAGTAATCCAGGAGTGGATCACTAGACAGCGGTCAAGAACATCCTGAAATACCTGAAAAGGAAGAAGGATATGTTTCTCGTTTATGGAGGTGACAAACAGCTTGTCGTAAATGGTTACGTTGATGCAAGCTTTGACACTGATCCGGATGACTCTAAGTCACAAACCGGATACGTATTTATATTGAATGGTGGAGCTGTCAGTTGGTGCAGTTCCAAGCAGAGCGTCGTGGCGGGATCTACGTGTGAAGCGGAGTACATAGCTGCTTCAGAAGCAGCAAATGAAGGAGTCTGGATGAAGGAGTTCATATCCGACCTAGGTGTAATACCTAGTGCATCGGGTCCAATGAAAATCTTTTGTGACAATACTAGAGCAATTCCCTTGGCAAAGGAATCCAGATTTCACAACAGAACCAAACACATCAAGAGACGCTTCAATTCCATCCGTGATCAAGTCAAGGAGGGAGACATAGAGATTTGCAAAATACATACGGATCTGAATGTTGCAGACCCGTTGACTAAGCCTCTTCCACGAACAAAACATGATTAGCACCAAGACTCCATGGGTGTTAGAATCATTACTATCTAATCTATATTATTGACTCTAGTGCAACTGGGAGACTGAAGGAAATATGCCGTAGAGGCAATAATAAAGTTGTTATTTATATTTCCTTATATCATGATAAATGTTTATTAATCGTGCTAGAATTGTATTAACCGGAAACTTAGTACATGTGTGAATACATAGACAAAACAGAGTGTCCCTAGTATGCCTATACTTGACTAGCCCGTTGATCAAAGATGGTTATGTTTCCTAAACATAGACATGTGTGGTCATTTGATGAACGGGATCACATCATTAGAGAATGATGTGATGGATAAGACCCATCCATTAGCTTAGCATATTGATCGTTTAGTTTTATTGCTATTGCTTTCTTCATGACTTATACATGTTCATCTGACTATGAGAATATGCAACTCCCGAATACCAGAGGAACACCTTGTGTGCTATCAAATGTCACAATGTAACTGGGTGATTATAAAGATGCTCTACATGTGTCTCCGAAGGTGTTTGTTGGGTTGGCATTGATCAAGATTAGGATTTGTCACTCCTTGTATCACAGAGGTATCTCTGGGCCCTCTCGGTAATGCACATCACTATAAGCCTTGCAAGCAATGTGACTAATGAGTTAGTTGCGGGATGATGCATTACGGAACGAGTAAAGAGACTTGCCGGTAACGAGATTGAACTAGGTATGATGATACCGACGATCGAATCTCGGGCAAGTAACATACCGATGACAAAGGGAATGACATATGTTGTTATGCGGTTTGACCGATAAAGATCTTCGTAGATATGTAGGAGCCAATATGAGCATCCAGGTTCCGCTATTGGTTATCGACCGGAGATGTGTCTCGGTCATGTCTACATAGTTCTCGAGCTCATAGGGTCCGCACGCTTAATGTTCGATGATGATTTGTATTATGAGTTATGTGTTTTGGTGACGGAAGTTTGTTCGGAGTCCCGGATGAGATCACGGGCATGACGAGGAGTCTCGAAATGGTTGAGAGGTAAAGATTCATATATTGGAAGATAGTATCCGGACATCGAATGGTTCCGAGTGATTTGGGTATTTTTCCGGAGTACCGAGGGGTTACCGAAACCCCCCGGGGGGAATCATGGGCCTTATGGGCCATTGGGAGAGAAGAGGGGACAGCCCACAAGGGGGAGGCGCCCCCCCCAAGGGGAGTCCGAATAGGAAGGGGAGGGGGCGCGGTTCCCATTTCCCTCCTTCTATCCTCTCCTTCCCCCTTTCCCCTCCGTTGGAAGGAAGGGAGGCTAATAGGACTAGGAGTCCTAGTCGGTTTCCCCCCCCTTATGGCACAGCCCATGGCCGGCCTCCTCCCTCTCCTCCTTTATATACAAGGGCAGGGGGCACCTAGTAGCACAACAGATATTCTCTTAGCCGTGTGTGGTGCCCCATCCAAAGTTTACACCTCCGGTCATAGCGTCGTAGTGCTTAGGTGAAGCCCTGCGCGGATCACATCACCAACACCATCACCACACCGTCATGCTGATGGAACTTTCCCTCGACCCTCTACTGGATCAAGAGTTCGAGGGACGTCATCGAGCTGAACGTGTGCTGAACACGGAGGTGCCGTACGTTCGGTACTTGCATCGGTTGGATCGTGAAGACGTTCGACTACATCAACCGCCTTAACCTAACTCTTCCGCTTTCGGTCTACGAGGGTACGTGGACACACTCTCCCCCTCTCGTTGCTATGCATCTCCTAGATAGATCTTGCGTGATCGTAGGAATTTTCTTGAAATTGCATTCTACGTTCCCCAACATTTATGTCAATACTAAACTTTTGTTTTGAATCTTATTGATCTGAACATTCATGCCACAATAAATAAAATTACATGGATAAATATGTTAGGTAGCATTCCACAGCAAAAATTCTGTTTTTATCATTTACCTACTCGAGGACGGGTAGGAATTAAGCTTGGGGATGCTGATTCGTCTCCAACGTATCTATAATTTTTTATTGTTCCATGCTATTATATTATCTGCTTTGTATGTTTTATTTGCATTAATATGATATTTTATATTATTTTTGGGACTAACTTATTAACCCAGAGCCCAGTGCAAGTTTCTGTTTTTTCCTTGTTTTTGAGTTTCGCAGAAAAGGGATATCAAATAGAGTCCAAACGGAATAAAACTTCACGATGATTTTTCTTGGATCAGAAGACACACGTAGGACTTGGGAACCAAGTCAGAAGAGTCCTGAGGCAACGACAAGGGTGTAGGGCGCGCCCCGGGGGGGTCTCCCTTGCCTTGCGGGTCCCTCGGAGCTCTCCTAACCCTATTATTTGGCCTATAAATTCTCAAATATTCCCGAACCACCAGAAGCGCCCACCAAAAAAAATTTCCGCCGCCGTAACCTTCTGTTCCCGTGAGATCCCATCTTGGGGCCTTTTCCGGCATCCTGCCATAGGGGGATTCGATCACGGAGGGCATCTACATCAACCCTATTGCCCTTCCGATGAAGCGTGCACAACTAGGGAAAACCTAATACACACAGAACTTTAGCTGTAGCGCGTGTTAAAAAAGCACGATGGTCCTAAGTAGCAGTAGCGCGCTGGTGTAAACGGCGCTACATATACAATTGTAGCAGGAGCGCGCCTGAAGATAAAAGCGTTACTACTAAAATTCCCACGGCTTAGCCGATAGGCTACACATAGTAGTAGCGATCTAGTAGAACCGCGCTACCGCTACTTGCTTTGTAGCAGCGCGTTTACGATGAAATGCGCTACTGCTAAAGGAAATAAAATTAAATGGAAAGCAAATAGAAAAGTAAATGAAAATGAAAGAACTAGAAAAAGGTGAAAGGAGAAAAATAGAATGTGAAGAAAAATAAATGAAAAAGGGGAAAAGGAGAAAGGAATGGCAGTAGCACGTATCTAGGAAAACGCTGTAGCTAGCTAAGCAGTAGCGCACTTCCTGGAACGCGCTACTGCTACTTCTGACTTAACCGCGCGGTCGTTCTTCCCCATGGCCACTTCCCCCAAATCCAACTCCTCCGCTGTCGCCGCCGCCGTCGCCCGTCGGCCGCCGCGCGCTCTCCCGTCGCTCTCCGCACACCCTCGACGCCGCCCCGACCCCGGATTCGACACCGCCCCCGACCCCGACCTCGACGCCTCCACCGACCTCGACGCCGCCGCCGACACCGACCTCGAC
>NC_057799.1:580663049-580690438 GCF_018294505.1 Triticum aestivum | reverse complement strand
CGCGCGCCCGAGCCCCAACCCCGACCTCGACGCCGCCTGCCCCTCCCTCGCCGCAGGCACCCGAGGTGAGCACGCCTGCTCCTCCCCCTCCCCTACCACTGCCTAGCTAGGGTTCAAATTTTAGTTGCATCAAATTAGTTCATCTATGGGTGGAAATGAATCAGATACGGATGCGGCTCGGATGTTTTCTTAGATGATGTTTTCTTAGATGATGAATAAACACTATTGTGATGCATAATAAAATGAGTAAAATTTGACTACTTATTTCACTTTTAAGTTGGATAATTGGAATATCCGCTACCACTTTCCACCCCTAGGTTCATCAAATTAGATGGTAATTAGGGCAGTAGTTCCTAGGTACTAATTAGTTAGTAAGAACTAGGTACTCATTAGGTACTAGTTTATTTTTATTTATAGTAAGTTTATTTTTAGTAAGAACTAGTTGAATTAATAGAACTAGTTTGTATGAACTTGTTGTTATTTTTTTAGTTAAAGCAATTTTTCCCGCATCGACGTCGACGATGCCTATCCCGCATCCTCGTCGTCGAGTCGGCGGAGGACACCTGCGTCACCAGATGGGCCATGTCCGGGACTGGGCTCCGCCGGGGTGGTACTGGGAGGCGCTACCTACCGGGGGCGCAGGTTGGTGTGGAGCCAGCTTATCATTGACCCGAACCTTCTTTGGTGGCGGTCGCGTGGGCCAGTGACGGTCCTGAGGCTCAAGGACCCCGCGGAGGTGGTGCGTCACCGTGTCAGTGAGGAGGACGCGCACATCCGTCGCTGCTTGTTTGCGTTGGAGCACAGGTTCTCCAATACCTGTCAGGTTCTCCAGGGATCTCACTAGAGCTATGATCCTGTGGTGGTTCCTTCTCTATGGGTGTCCACCGCCCGCGCCGATACCCGTCACGCGCTAGGGTTTTAGTTGTATTAGTGATGTTATATCTATGATACTATTCGGGATGTATTAGTGATAATATTCGATGATGTACGGACGCATGAGATGATTTACTTTTGCTTATTGAATGCATGCTAATTTGAATACTTATTTATTTTACCATTTGGTTTTGCTTATTGAATGCTCATGTCAACATGAGTCCTATAAGATATTTTGAAATGTATATCTTGTGTTGCTCAAATAGGATATGTGCTTGCCCAAGTGGCTGGCCTATGTTTTGCCGGAGTGTTGGTTCATTTCCGTTCCGGCAAATTTCAGGCGCTCGATATGTCCTATTTTAGCAAAGGTCATGCCGGATTTTTCCATGAATTTTGGCATGCCTTGTGCCAGAATATGTAGGAAATATCGAGTGCCCCGGATTTGTGTGTTGAGTATCCTAGTAGTTGTCTTTGATTGATTTTCAATTAATGTTTCAACTATGAACATAGGAAATGTCTGACGACGAAAAGGATTTCGGTATTTGCAAATACTGCGAAGACGAGCGCGGCCTGTGCGACGGAATCTTCCTAGATGATGATAGGTGCTTCAGCATCAAGCTGCACGAGAACTTCGAAGTGGATATAGTAAGTCACAACGACAAGTCTTTTTTCGTAATTAAGCATGACATCTGCTTCATTTGCTTCAACTTATAATTTAACTTTTTTACTATTCTACTAGCGTATCCCCTGCCATGCAAGAGTTTTTGTCTTGGATAAGATAGGTTTCAGTCATACTATGGAGGTAAAGAAAGTTTACTTGAAGACCGAGCATGGTTGTATTTTCCACGCAAAATTATACAACGCAGACGACTACACCTATTTTGGATGCAAAACTTGGCGAGCACTATGCAAGACTTATGCATTTGAGCCTGATATGGTTATCACCTTTGATATTCGTCCGGAATATGATATTGAAGGTAATATCGACATCTGGGTCGATGTGCAGATGCCTCCAGTTATACCATTATGTGAGTTTCTCAACCATATTTATGTCTTTGATATTGTTTATTCAAAAATAGTTGACAACTAATTTCTATTGTCAGCTTATTTCCGTTCAAGCAAACATGTCCAGCGCTTGGTAGATAGGACCTACTATTGTCCCGGGGCTGAACTAAACTATGAGGAGATAAGTCATTATGTTTCATGGCTTGAGGATCTTCATACTGTCAAGACAAATTTTCTTCCTGCACTTAGAAATGTTAGTACTGAAAACGTGCGACCAATAGTGTTCGTACTGAACTACGGTCACATCTATTTAGGAAAGATGGTAAGATTTTTACTATTTGTCCTCAGTGCATCTTTTGCATACATTATTTTTTAATCTAAACTTCATTGATAAGTATGTTACTATACGATGTTCTTCAACAGGGACTCCCAATGAATGTTGTGCCTCATGGGATGGAGACTAAAGGTACCATGAGTATTGTTAGCTTACGGCCAAGATATCCTACAATGCACTTTAGTGCATTCATGATTTCTAATAGCGAGGAATGCTTAATAGTGAAAGACTGGACCAAAACTATGAAGGAGGAGTGCGGAGAAGTACTAGGGGGCAGCAATCAGAAGCGCAGCCCACGATTAGGAGACATGTTCATCTGCATGCTCCAACTTGATGAAGGAGGAGTGCTACACATGTTTTATGTTATTTTACCTGAGAGAGAGCAGCAGGAGTGATTAGCTAGCTAGAAATGAGTTTGAAGATGATGATGTGCTACACTATGACTATGATGATTAAATAGCTAGTGTTGGTGGTAATGACTATGATGATTATTATTAGCTAGTGTTGGTGGTGATTAGATAGCTACCGCATCTAGTGTTGGTGGTGATTAGCTAGCTAGAATGAGTTTGAACATGATGATGTGCTACACTATGACTATGGTGATTAAATAAATACTGTTGGTGGTAATGACTATGATGATGATTAAATAGCTTGTGCTGGCGGATTAGATTCAAGTGGAGGCAACACGTGGTGCACATCGAAAGTACTACTAGTCCAAACTAGATCAAGTTTGGATTAGTAGTATACTTTTGACATGCACCACATATTGCCTCCACTTGAACCTAATCCACCTTCATTCGACACACTGTTATGGACATAATGATATAAACCTCATAATTGGTATTGTACCAAAATTTGTATTACGGCGTATAAATACACTAAAAATAAAAAAATGAAAAAAAGAATACTAGTAGCGATGGATAGTAAACACGCTACTACTAGCTAGATTAGCAGCAGCACGGGAGAGAACAAGCGTTGCGGCTATGTGTCTTAGCAGTAGCGCGTGTCGCACGCGCTACTGCTAAGTAATAGCTATAGCGCCTTATTAGTAGCACGGCAGCCTGCGCTACTAGTGGGCATTAAACCCGCGCTACTACTAGGGTTTTCCCTAGTAATGGTGAGTAGTTTACCACAGACCTATGGGTCCATAGCTAGTAGCTAGATGGCTTCTTCTCTCTCTTTGATTCTCAATACCATGTTCTCCTCGACGTTCTTGGAGACCTATTCGATGTAATCTTCTTTCGCGGTGTGTTTGTCGAGATCCGATGAATTGTGGATTTATGATCAGCTTATCTATGAATATTATTTGAATCTTCTATGAATTCTTATATGCATGATTTAATATCTTTGTATTTCTCTTTGAATTATCAGTTTGGTTTGGCCAACTAGATTGGTTTTTCTTGCAATGGGAGAGGTGCTTAGTTTTGGGTTCAATCTTGGGTGATTTCACCAAGTGACAAAGTAGGGGTAGCGAGACACGTATTGCATTGTTGCCATCAAGGATAAAAATATGGGGTTTCGTCATATTGCTTGAGCTTTTCCCTCTACATCATGTCATCTTACTTAAGGCGTTACTCCGTTCTTTATGAACTTAATACTTTAGATACATGCTAGATAGCAATCGATGTGTGGAGTAATAGTAGTAGATGCAGGCAGGAGTCGATCTACTTGACACGGACGTGATGCCTATATTCATAGTCATTGCCTTGGATATCGTCATAACTTTGCGCTTTTCTATCAATTGCTCGACAGTAATTTGTTCACCCACCGTATTATTTTCCTTCAAGAGATAAGCCTCTAGTGAAACCTATGGCCCCCGGGTCTATTTCCCTTTTATATATTTTCATATCTATATATCAAAACTACCAAAAATAGCTTGCTGCAATTTATTTACTTTTACCTTTTAGTAATCTTTTTTATGTATCTCTATCAGATCTCACCTTTGCAAGTGGCCGTGAAGGGATTGACAACCCCTTTTTCGCGTTGGGTGCAAGTGTTTGATTGTTTGTCTAGATGCATATATTGGGGCCTTGCGTGTTTCTCCTACTGGATTGATAACTTGGTTCTCAGCTGAGGGAAATACTTATCTCTACTTTGCTACATCACCCTTTCCACTTCAAGGGAAAAACCAACGCAAGCTCAAGTAGTAGCAACGGTCCTTGTGCTCTTCTCACATGACGGCAACGGGCCTCTTGCTCTTCTCGCATGATGTCAACGGCCTGCATGATCAGTGCTTCTCGATCTGGCCATCGACGTGTTTCAGAATGGCTGTTAGAGATCTTGCTATGGATATTTGGATCGCTTAGAATCCATTCATGCACGTCCATATCAGCCTATAGGGGTTCTAAGGGCATGGCGCGAAGCTTTGTTGGTTGATGACACCTTGGGACATGTCGGCTTCTCGATTTCCATGGTGGAGACAACTGTGGAGAAGGTCATGGTGGCCGAGATCGGAGGATTGGTCAGACGGACGGAGCCTTGGAAGCGATGGAGTCAGCCAGGTGTTTGATAACTCCACCAAAATTTCCTCAACCTCACTTCTACAATGATTTTTTATGTCATGGACAGCCCAAAGAATGTCATGCATGTGCGTCCCCGGCCCGCCCAGGATGAAAAGCCCATTTTCTATCATGATTTTTTGTCATAGAAGTAGGAGCCCACCACATCTATGATGATACATGTTTTTGTCATAATTATCGTCATAGAAGTGTCATAACCATGACAATTTTTTTCATTCGGGCATAGTGTCACAGATGTATTTTTTTTGTAGTGATGATGCAAGCATATGAAGCACATATAATTTCAACTTTATGATATTCAATTCATTCAACAATTTACTCTTAGGATATAAGTGAAGCACTTGAGTGAATGAAAAACTACTCTGAGAGATGTAAGTGAAGATCGATGAGAAGTCAATCAATTAAGTAGCTATGTGAGGACTCTATGCAAATCAAGATGTCACATCCAATTACTTTACTAAAACAGCAATCAAAATGAAAATACCCTCCAAGCAAAACACATATCATGTGACGAATAAAAATATAGCTCCAAGTAAGATATACCGATACTTTCGAAGACGAAAGAGGGGATGCCTTCCGAGGCATCCCCAAGCTTAGACGCTTGAGTCTTCCTTGAATATTACCTTGGGGTGCCTTTGGCATCCCCAATCTTAGGTTCTTTCTACTCCTTAGTATGTTCATATCGATATCTCACACAAAACTTGAAAAATTCAATCACACAAAACTTAACGGAACTCATGAGATAGGTTTGTATGATAATAAATAAATCATTCACTTTAGTACTATCAAGACAAGATCCAATTTTTTTCAAATAATGCCTACTGTAATCTATCATTTCCACAATTTATACCACTCAATATAAGCTAAGGAAATGCTAAAACAAGAAAACTATGCAAACAAAACAGATTCTATTAAAAACATAATAGTCTGTAATGATCTGAGTTAGAACCATACTTGTGTAAGTCCAAATATTCTGAAAAAATAAAAAAGCAGGCAATTTGTATATAAATCATGTGTAAAATTTTTAGAATTTTATCACATCCAAGTGAATTATGGTAATTCCAGAACTTGGCACAAAGGTTTTGTTTTTGCACAGAATATAGTCAACTATCATCCACACTATCCCAAAGGCTTTACTTGGTACTTTATTGAAACAAAATCCGTAAAACATGATTAATACAGTAGCTTAATCATGTGAACACACAAAAATAGTAGGTACAAATATTGGGTTGCCTCCACACAAGCACTTTTCTGTAAAAAAATTTAGCTAGGCATTGATGATTTCAATGATGCTCACATAAAAGTAAAGAATTGAAACATAACGGGAGCATCATGAAGCATATGACTAGAAATTTTAAGTCTAACACACTTTCTATGCATAGGGATTTTGTGAGCAAATAATTTATTGGAGCAAGAATCAACTAGCATAGGAAGGGAAAACAAGTATAACTTCAAAACTTTCAACACATAGAGAGGAAACTTGATATTATTGAGAAGCCTACAAGCATATGTTTCTCTCTCATAATTTTTCACTAGCATCATGAATGAATTCATCAATATAACTATCACATAAAGCATTCTTTTCATGATCCACAAGCATACAATTTTTATTCCTCTCCACATAAGCAAATTTCTTCTCATCAATATTAGTGGGAGCAAACTCAACAAAAATAACTATTATGTGATACTTGATTGGCATAATCCATTTGTGCATTAAATACATGATGACAAGGATCATGGTTTTTATTATTCTTTATATCATGCGTGTCATCACCATAATCATCATAGATAGCAACTTTGTTCTCATAATAATCGATTGAAACCTCTTCCAAAGTAGTGGATTCATCATTAAATAAAGTCATGACCTCTTCAAATCAACTTTCATAATTATTTCAATAAGATTCAACACCCTCTAAGATAGTGGGATTGTTGCTACATAAAGTTGACACTCTTCCTAACCCACTTTCGATAATAATTTTATTCGTACTCTAAAAGATATAAGTGAAGTTCATAGAGTATTCTACAATGAATATAGAGAGACCAATATCCAAGCTCAAAATATATAAGTGAAGCACATGAAGCATTCTATGATGACATACTCAAAATATTTAAGTGAAGCACAAAGAGCATTATATAAAGCCATACTCAAAAAAAATTAGGTGAAGCACAAACATCCTTCTATAAATCAACCAAGGACTATCTCATACCAGCATGGTGCATTACAAAAATAAAAATAAAAACACATGATGCTCCAAGAATTTGCGCGTATCATGTGAACAAAACAAAAACCAAGGCATACCGATAATTGTTGAAGAAGAAAGATGGTATGGCTTCTGGGGCATCCCCAAGCTTAGATGCTTGAGTATACTTGAATATTTTACTTGGGGTGCCTTATGTATCCACAAGCTTGAACTCTTGCCTCTCTTTATTCTTCTCTTATCGATAACTCCTCGATCTTCGAACACTTCATCCACATAAAACTTAACCAAACTTTTTATTAGAGGGGTTAGTACATATAACATCAAATCCCATCATGTCCTGCTGTAACATTATTGTATAATTATAATAAAAAAGTATCCATTGTTTTCTATCACAATTATATGTCTCCGAAGTCAATGGGAGCTCAACAAGATTTCAAACATAAGCAAATAAAGAAACTATAACAGTAAACTATGAAAACAGGACAGTCTGTAAAGATGCAGATGGTACATATACTTCAACAAGTCAAAAAATTCTGAATAAATAGGAAAAAATATTTTTTTTTGCATAGAAGTATTCTTTAAAAATTTCAGAATTTTTGCATGTTCCAGTAAAAAATGTAAATTCAAATACTACAGCAAAAGTTTCTGTTTTTGCACTACACGCACCAAACAAGCAATTTAAGCATCCTAAAGGTAAATATTGGCACATTATTCTTATGGTACGGTGATATATACAAGGGTATAATTATTTTTATGAGAAACTTACATGAAAAATTCTACATTTTTCCATGAGCATGAACACAAGTGTTCAAGGTCGACCCTCACTTCTCCAATGCATAACCTTCAAATCGCTTCTATTTTTGAAAAAGTTTCTAGGTTCCCCTCTATATTTTTTGTTTTTAAATATTTAAATGACACACATAATAAAGTTTATATTACAAAAAATAATAAAAATACTCTCTCAAACTTCTGGGTTGTTTCCCAAGCAGCTCTATCTTGAAAGCCATTAAGCTAGGCATAAGAGGCAAGTAATTTTTTTGTATTGCATTTTAATTTTTTCTTTGTTTCACCCACAACTAAAGAAAGAAAACAAGAAAAAAATCATAAGGAAAAATAAAATCTACTTAGTGAAGAAAGCAAACAAGCATACGCGAAAATATTAACCTAAGCTATTGCTCCCCGACAACGGCGCCTGAAAAGAGCTTGATAATCCCCAAGTGCAAGGAATCATCGTAGCAATATCGAAAGATGGAAGTAATAAGTATGGAATGTTGAACCCACAAGGAGCTAAAGGTAAGATCAATATTCTCTTAAGTCCTATCTGCCATTGATACGACTCTATGTACACCGAGCGTTTGCTTTCATCTAGAAACGAGAGATAAAACTACGTTGTGGGTATAAATAGGATAGCTTTGCATGATATCGGAGAGCTAAAACATAAAATAGGTGCTGACTAAATAAAGTTAGAATATATTACAAATAGCGAGTGTGGAATAATGATTGATCGGTGTGTGGAATTGTCCTAGGCAATTGATAACAAGATCGGTAATCATTATTGCAATTTTATATGAGGGAGATGGATGACCTAACATACTTTCCATACTTGGATGATACAAACTTATTCTACCTCTAGCAAGAATCCGCAACAACTAGCAACCATTAAGGTAAACTGATACATCCATTTTACATCATGTTTTCATACTGTTATTTATAATGTTTTTATGCATAATAATGCCTTTTGGAGTAATTCTAATGCCTTTTCTCTCATAATATGCAAGGTTTACACAAAGAGGGAGAATACCGACAGCTGGAATTCTGGGCCTGAAAAAGCTACGTCAGAGTTACCTATTCTGCACATCTCCAAATGAGATGAAAATTTAAGGATAATTGTTTTGGAATATATGAAAAATACTAGAGCAACTAACTACCGGAGGAGGCCCACCAGGTGGGCACAACCCACCTGGGCGCGCCAGGTACCCCAGGCGCGCCCTGGTGGGTTGTGCCCACCTCTGATGCCTATCTTCTTGTATATAAGTCATTTTGACCTAGAAAAAAATAAGAGGACTTTCAGGACGGAGCGCCGCTGTCTCGAGGCGGACCTTGGGCAAGAGCACTTTTGCCCTCCGGCGGGGTGATTCCGCCGGGGGAACTTCCCTCCCGGAGGGGGAAATCATCGTCATCGTCATCACCAACAGCCCTCTCATCTTTGGGAGGCCAATCTTCATCAACGTCTTCAACATCACCATCTCCTCTCAAACCCTAGTTCATCTCTTGGGTTCAATCTTTGTACCGAAACCTCAGATTGGTACCTATGGATGACTAGTACTATTGATTACATCTAGTAGTTCATTACTATATGGTTTATTCGGTGGAAGATTATATGTTCAGATGCATTATGCTAGTTAATACCCCTCTGATCTTGAGCATGATTATCATTTGTGAGTAGTTACTTTTGTTCTTGAGGTCACTGGAGAAAGTATCGCTCTAGCTTGGGGAGGCATAAGTCAATGTTATATTCATGCCCCAATCATGAGCTCTCAAGAGAAATTATTATTCAAAAATTTTATGCTCGGCTTTCTCGTGATGATCAATCCATGCTTGATACTTCTTGTGCTCGTTCTTTTATGAAGAAGATTATTGAATTCATGTGAGATCTTGTAGAAAGAATTAAACGCAACTCTGAAGATTGGGAACTCGAAAAAGGTAAGGAGTCAGGTATTAAGCTTAAGTTTGATTGTGTTAAATCCTTTATGAACACCGATGCTTTTCACAAGTTTAACACTAAATATGGACTTGACTCTGAGATAGTAGCCTCTTTTGTGAATCATTTGCTACTCATGTTGATCTCCCTAAGGAGAAGTGGTTTAAATATCATCCACCTATTAAAGAAGATATTAAAGAACCGGTAATTGCTAAAGAAGGAACTATAATTTACAATGTTCATCCAGTTGTGCCTACTACTTATATTGAAAAACCACCTTTCCCTGTTAGGATAAAGGAACATGCTAAGGTTTCAACTGTTGTTCACAAAAGTAATATCAAAGCACCTAGACCTTCAAAACAAATCAAAGTAGAACCTAGTGTTTCTATGGTTAAAGATCTCTTGGTAGAAAATATTGATGGCATGTTATTTACTTCTATGATGAAGCTGCTAGGATTGCCAAACCCAATGAAAAAGATAAACATAGACCTGTTGTTGGCATGCCTGTTGTCTCAGTCAAAATAGGAGATGTGGACCATGTTCAAGTAGGGGATTACAGCGGGGTGCGGGAGAGTGGACCGCTGAAAAGAGTTGAGGGAGGTGATGAAGATGGTGATGTTGATGAAGACGATCACCACGGCGATGGTTCGCCAGGCAGCACTCCGGCGCCATCGAGAGATAGGGGAAGAGAGGCTCCTCCTCCGGCTTGCTCCATGATGTCCTCCCTCTAGATGGGGAGAGGTTCTCCCTCTGGTCCTTGGCCTTCATGGTGCCCGGAGAGGTGAGAGCCCCTCCGAGATTGTATCTCTCTCTCCCCCCTCTCTCTGTATTTTCTTCTCTTTCTACGCTCTTGTGTCTGGATGAAAACCGTTTCTTATATTCCCGGAGATCCGTAACTCCGATTGGGCTAAAATTTTGAGGGTATTTTTGTCCGGATATTATCTTTCTTACGGTGAAATAAGGGCATCAACTGACCTACGAGGTGCCCACAAGACCGCGCCTTGGTGCCTTGTGAGGCCCTCGAGCACCGTCTTGCATTGATTCTTCCTCCCTAAAACCACATATATTTCATAAAAATCTCGGTAAAATTTTATCGCGTTTGGATTTCGTTTGGTATGGTAATTCTACGAAACAAAAAACATGCAAAAACAGGAACTAGCACTGGGCACTAGATTAATAAGTTAGTCCATAAAAATAATATAAAAGTGCACCAAACCATACAAAATTATAATAAACATGGCATGAATACTTCATAAATTATAGATACGTTGGAGACGTATCCTACAATATCCAATCCCTCTTTTTACGTTCTCGCACTTCATGGTGTTTGAGAACAAGATGACGGAAACATGGTCTTTCAGAGAGTTTCCCTGACCACTGACAGTGCCCATCCAATCCTACCATTCAACTACATCTGCTAGAAACTGTCCAGCCAGATTCACCACTAAGATCAACCAAGCCAGAGCCCATATTGACTTGTGGCTGGACCGGTAAGCTTCCGGGCATGAAGTATTCTTCCATCTTTTTGAGTCTGGGCGAAGCTTTATGCAAGATGGCATGGCGCTTCTCCATGCATCCCGGGTCATCCATTGGTTGCTTGAGGGTGCCGATGAAAATCATCCTCCACCCAGTATTGTGTATTGAATTATTGTCTTGAGTCAATAAGTCTTGAGGTCTTGTAGATGGAGGCCTTGTAGTTGCCATCTTGAAGTTGTCATCATTGATGTAGAGTCCTCCTTCTCACACCACTCCCAAGCACTCGTACCAATCCTCGTCTATTATAGCGTGCATAAAAATAAATAACACTCCCGGCGCTCAGTACCAGGGGTGTGGGTTCCTACCTCATGCTTCTACACAACTACAAGAATCAATATCAGTACTGGAGGAAATGTTGCAAAGGTGACACTAAATGCAATAAAAACATAGGTATGAACATATAGTCAAAGTGAACTTGCATAGTAAGTTGATGAAGATTATAACGCTCTTAGAAATAACTTGGTACTATTCGTCAGCCTTCGATGAAATCTATATTAAACAAACATTGCATTCATATAAGCATTCAATCTAGCAATCATTTTCTAGCAATATATATGACAATCAATAAATAAAAGCAACAAGGAAAACCGATAAGAAAAACCAAATCAACATTCAGAAAGAAACTTCAAAGAAAACTATAACGAAAAAATCTATGAATTAATTACTCAACAAATTAGTTTTTTTGTCCTAATTAAAAACTTAACATAAAATAAAATACTAATCTAATAAATTAATAGAAAAGAAATATTTTTTTATTAAAATAACAGAAAGAATTTTACCTAAAGTTTTTTATGCAAAATGAATCAACCTAAAAGCTATTATAAAATTCCACTTATGATCAAAACAAGTTTTCATACAAAAATAATAAAAATTATTTTAATTAGAAATAAATGGGGCTACCGTCAACCAACAGAAACAGTTCAAAAGTTGTCAGAAAATGACAAAAGAAAAATAACTGAAAACAATTAAAACTAAAAGAAATATAATTTACCCTAGCAATTACTAAAACCGTACTGTTTTTGCAAATAAACAAATTTAAAAATAATATAAAATAAAAATTTAAGTGCTATTGGATGCATGACAAATTTAGTGACAAAGTGCAAAAAGAATCAATTCAAAATCTATTTTCAAACAAGAGATATTAGCAATATAGTGTTTGAATCCAATTTGATCAAATTCAAATTTATACTCTTCAAATTTAAAAACGAATTGGATCTACAGAATCTTCCAGGTTTTGAGACAAAGATTGAATACAAGAGATGGACTAGGGTTTGAGATGAGATGGTGTTGGTGAAAATGTTGATGAAGATTTTGTCCTCCCATGATGTGAGGATCATTAGTGATGACGATGGCTTTGATTTCCCCCTCCCGGAGGGATGTTTTCCTGCAGGAATCGCTCCGCTAGAGAGCAAAAGTGCTCCTGCCCAGGTTGCCTCGAGACGGCGACGCTTTGTTCCGAAACCTTCCTTCTGCTTTTTTCTAGGTCAAATGGCACCTTATAGCAAAAGATGGGCTTCGGAGGCCTGCCAGGGGCCCCACAAGTCTAGGGGGCGCGCCCCCCAGGCTTGTGGCTGCCTGGTGCCCCCCCTTCTATTACTTCTTTCGCTAGTAATTTATATATATTCCAAAATATTTCTCCGTCAATTTCCAGGTCATTTGGAGTTGCGTAGAATAAGTGTCTCCGATTTATATAGCCCTTTCCGGTCCAGAATTCCAGCTGCCGGCAATCTCCCTCTTCATGTAAAACTTATAAAATAAGAGAGAAAAGGCATAAGAATTGTATTATAAAGTGGAATAACAAGCCATATTGCAATAAATATCAATAGGAAAAAACATGATGCAAAATGGACGTATCGGCGACGATCGAGTAAAAAAATCCCCACCCTCTCTTCCTCTCCCCGGCCTCCTCTTCTCCCCCTCAGCCCATAGTCGGTGCGACCCCCGCCCCGATCCGCCGCCCTCCATCCTCCCGATGACCAGATGCGGTGGCCGCCGGTCCCCTCCGCTGATTCGCAACGCGGATCCGCTGCCGCCACACCTACTGGTCGTCATCCGCAACCGCTTCCTCGAGCCACCGCCGCTCGGCCGATCCGACCGCCGGTGCGCCCCCCACGTGTTTTGCGGACTTCCCGGACCTCTCTCCGCCCTGGCCGCCGACGAGGACCTACATGGGTATCCGGCAGGGGTTGTGGGGGATGTGGGTGGCCGAAATCACCGACCGTGAGACCCACACGTAGAAGTGGGTCGGCTGCTTCCACACCGCCGAGCTCGCGACCATGGAATACCACCGGTGGCAAGTCCGGTTCCACGGCAACGACGCGAGGCTCAATTTTCCCGTCGGCACTCATCCATTCGACCTCGTCCCCCAGAGCCGGGGATGGTGTCCGCTCGGATGGCATGTGAGGACTAGGAGGCGAGGGAGTGCCTCGAGGCCGAGGCCGCCACCGAGGCCTACATGGATGACCTCCGCCGGCAGTACCCGGAGCTAGTGGAGACGGAACGGACGATCTTGGCCGTCAATAACGGCGAAGTTATCGTCATCTCCGACGACGAGGGCAACAACGACGGCGGCAACGATGAGATCAACGTCAAGAAGTGGCAGAGCGTCTTCCCCAGCGACAACAACGGCGGCACTGGCCCGGACCCAGCTCTCACCAAGGGTGGCCTCACCCGAAAGGATTGACTCGACCTCCAGTTCGGCCGAAAGTAGTTTCAGTTTAGTTTTAGTTTAAATTTATGTTTAATGTTCGGTTGCGAGAACTTTATGTGTTGAACTATATTTTAAATGCATCATCTCTCGGTTCAAATTTGATTGAATTCGTGCAAATTATTTGTACTCAGCTAACTTTAGGGGATCGGCGGTGCGGCGAAATTTTAAAGGGATTGGTTAGAGTTGCCCTAACAAACTGAACTATTGTATCAGAGAGATAATTTACATCGGTAGAGAAGAGGAAGGAGGCAGTTAGACGTGGAAGTCAGAACTTATCCTTCCATCTATCTCGCTAATAGTTCCCCTTATCTCTTGTGTTGTTTGACTCCTCATCCCTCTTCCAAGCGCGGATAGGTCTCTGTTTCCTCGGCAGCCAACCAGCCATGGCTTCCCACCCGTCGCCGCCGCCGCCGCCGCCGCCGGAACACCCCATACCACCCGCTCCCACCACCATAAGTGACCTCGACGACGACCTGCTCCGGGAGATCTTCCTCCGCCTCCCTAACCTCCCCAGCCTCCGTCGCCGCTTCCAGGCGCTCCAAGCACGCCCGCTCCTCCCTCACTTCCTCGCACACACAATAGCTCCCTTCCCCGCCTCAGGCCGCCCCTCCGCCGGATTCAGCCCCCTCCAAGACGACGACACTGCCGACTGGCGGATCGATTTCTCCGATCCGTCGGTTTTCTACAATGGCGGCTGCATCGCCATCAAGCACCAGAGCGCCAAGCAGAGAGTTTGGTACAACCCTCAAACGATGGCCCTGTTTCTCCGCCCCAAGGAGCATCATGACATGCCCGATGGCACCACCCTTGGGTTCCACACATTCTCCTCCGAAGAGGATCAGAGGCCGTCCCGTGTGGTATGTGTCCGTCAGGACTACTCATGGGCTTGGCTACGCATCGCTGTATTCTCATCGGACACCATGGAGTGGCAGATTTTTCCAGAGATTGCGACGCTGCTACCTGAGGGCTTCAGGCGCACAGCCTGCACCGTGCTGGATTGGTTTATCTGTTGGCAATGCGAGTCCATGAGCGGGGTACAAGCCAGCGAGTACATTTTCGTGCTCAAAACAGATACAGTTCAGTTCTCTCGAATGGATCTGCCGCCGCCCTTGAGAGTGGCACACCAAAAATTTAAGATTGGTCAGACCGCTGATGGGAAGCTCTGTATTGTGAATGAGAATGAATGCATGTTTAGTATTTGGATCTTGACAGCCGGCGATGACGGCATCGAGAGATTTGTGCTGCACAAGATGTTCCCGTTGCAAGCTAGCTTTATGGAGGTCACCGGCTGTTCAGTGGAAGATACAATCTCAGTGCGGCTTATGACGGTTTTCAACGGTTTTGTGTACTTTGCACTTCGCCCATGGAGGAATTATGTGGATCAGTTCAAATCCCCTGAGTGGTTCATGTCCATGTCTCTGGAAACAGCGGAGCTGAAGCAGCATCTGAAGAATAGAAAGCGGCCTGTCTTCCCTGTCCATCCCTACTCGGCCTGGCCTCCTTCTATGGAATACATCTCGGTAAGCAATGTGACCATAGTGCTAAGGATTCCCTTTTATGTTTGGTCCATAAATTGTATGCAATGATGTTAACTAAGGCGATTGTATTGCTATATATGAATATATGCTATCAGTTTTAGTCAAAGTAACATGTCTTTGAATAACGCCGTAGTAGAGGAGCTAGCTGTGCTATTCCCATTCCTTCAAAAAAATACTCCACTTACATAATCTAGACAAATTTAAGACAAGTAATTTGGGACCGAGGTTGAAGTAGACAACCTCGACTACTTGTACATTACTACATGAGGGTTTATGCAGGTTATATGATAAGCAGTAGCATTGAGATACAAAGCTCCACATACAGAATCCATAATTAGTACATGAATGGCCTAGATTTATCAGAAATGTTAAAATATTTGGAGGATTTCTGCAGATTATGTGATAGCATTATTATAAAGCTCCACATACATAATCTGTAATTAGCATATGAATAGCTAGTTTCTGCAGTAGTGTTTAAGTATTCAGATATGGATAAGTTATATGCCTAAGTTAGGTTTTCTTTCTCCTAAATTTTTCGTCTTCTGCGCCGGTTTCAAATTAATGTCTTATTTAATAAATATGTCCTTCATAATTTGATGTCAGTGAGAACTAAGCATTTGCCAATATATTCATTCGTACGCAACACGATTCAAGCTTTGATTTCGACTGCTATATATATGTGCACATGATTATCCCAATGGCACTATCTAACATTTTCCATGTTTTTGGAGGCGGGCGACATATATATGTGCTTTCTAGCTATAGGTGCATACATGTTAGCCATCCGTTAAGTCCGTGAAATCTTCCCATTTTTTTAGCCTACATATTGGTTTGATTTCTATAGTTAATAAGGCACTCCAATCTAATTAAATTTTACTAGTTCTATCGAGTATTAACTGTTATTTTCAATTTCTTTTTATTGTATAATGATATAGTAGATTTAGAAAGTTTTAGAAGGCAGTGGTGTATCAGTAATTTATTTCACTTTCATTGTCTCTGTTAAAGCTAGATAAAATGATCAGAATCGCTAAATTCTATTCCCTTGCACATATTTGTCTGCATAAAAACTTGAATTCTTATTTACACTGAATTTCCATTTTGTCACAGGAGGATTCAAAATCTGAGGTTACTGGAAAAAGTGTTGATGATGTCGGTCTTGAGAGTACAGAAAAGGATTCATCTGTCCTTATAAAAGCATTAAGATCATATAAAGAAGCGTTGATTAAGGATGGTGACGCAAATGTTGCAGAGATAGAGGCCTTCTCACTTTGTCTTGACGCTGAGGATGAGAAGAATTCTCTTGTGAGGAAAATCATTGCTTTAGATGAACTGTTAATAACTGTGAGAGATCGTGTCTTGAGGGCGGGTGCAGACTCTGAATTCGCAGACTGTCAATTCTACAGACAGAAGATCAAAACAGAGAGCTGGTGGCAAGTGTGCAAGGCGAAGTTATGGAGAGCTTTCTGCGCTAGCTGAATAAGCCCATCTATCAGGACTAAGTGAGTTTTTGTTGCGTTGGTACTTTAGCTTTTAGAAGAGGCTGTGATGACGTTAGCTGAATAAACCATTATCAGTATTCATATGACTGGTTGGCAGGAGTCCTAGTCTCCAGTTTCATCTACTGATGCGTCGTTTTAGAGATGACTTGTACCAACAAATGTACAAGTCCCAAACTTGTGATTCTTTATCTCTGTTCCTAATGGATGATGTTTCAAGCTTTTGTCAGCTTGGTATTAAATCTTTCATTTTTGTTTTAGAAGTGCATTTAATGTGTGAGCGAGTTGAAGATCATACAAATAAAGGTGTGTGGTCAGTCTCTGTTGCATATCAACTAAAATGGTAACTTCTTTTTTCCTTTTGGAAAATATTATATAGTTCGGTTTATTCAGATTGCAGCAAAGCTATTTTAGAGTAATCATTTTTCTCTGTATCTTGCGACAAAATGTGCGTCATTTACTTTTAGATGGTATACATATTATTATTTCCTGCACTTGCCCACTTTATTTTTCCATTTTAGGACTGCTCACGTGAGCAAGCCATTCTTAACTTTCCCCTCTTTTGCCATTTTCTACCAGTACTATTTTAAGCAGACAGGCTGTCCATCTAATTTAAACTTTAAACTTTGAATGAAACTAGTATCTGAGGGAGCGCAGACTACACCAAATTTTGTTAACAAATGGGTATTGGCACGTTTGCAGTTAACATCGGGGGCAGGAGACAGGGCAGTAGACTGTTCTATGTTAATAGCAAGTGCCCTCCCGTCTCACAACCATGGCATGATGTCAAATGTCTCCTTTGACGAGTGTCACTTCAACCTATATTCTGTTTTCATTATATATATGGAAAATAGACACGGTGGAGTCTACTCTGGGGAGCACTTTTAGTTCATAAAATTCGAGAACTAAATTGAGATGTGTCAACAAATTATAAAAAATAGTGTATGACTTTGATTGCGCATGTTGCGAAAGGTAACACCCTGTGTGGTCTGCCCGTCGTGGGGTGCGGGACTGCCTCAGTGCGTGCACATCGCTTGCCTGCTAGTAGGTCGTGATCCCGCGCAACCGACATCCCTATAGTATCTCACAATTATAGCATCCAGGCCACAGCCACCACACTGCCGCCAGGCAATTTGTTTTTTCCCATGGCTTTTGGTATTGCACATAATGAAAGACAATTGTTGTAATCGTAATTGGATATTAATCCAGAAAGGCAATGCAAGCTGGGGTATAAAGTGTATTACATTACACTCTTAGCAGGGGTCATTTTATCAACAGACTCTAATTGCACCTCCTTTTTCTTCTTCAGCTCCTTTGAGAAGCCCAGCTGACAAATCTCTTAAAAGAAGTTGAGCTCCTTACTCTCCCTCCCGTGTTCACCATGTTGATTTTGCGCATTTGGGTAGCTACTTCTCTCATGTTAAGCCGTTCAGTTGGGGATTGGCGTGTACAAAGAAGCGCTATCCGTAGTAAAGATAACAAGGACTGAAAGATCGTTGGATTTTCCGGTCCTGCTGCTACTTGGTTGACGGCATCATTGCATTCATCTGGCAGACAGGAATCCAGAAAATTTAATGTGTGATCAGGAAAATTTGTTTCCACAAATCTAACGATGGTGAGTTCATTCCTGAACATATCATCCGTTGGTCTTTTTCCTGTCAACATCTCCAAAAGTACAATTCCAAAACTATATACGTCCCCACAAGTAGATGCATGACCGCTTTCAGCATACTCTAAAAACAGAGACCAAATCAATAATCATGGAAGTGGTAAATAATTATATGCAACACACTTTGAAAAAATAATTATATGCCAAACAACTATACCTGGAGCCATATATCCCAGAGTTCCGTTTACAGTAACTGAATTAGAATCTCCGACTGTTCTCAGTTTAGAATCAATGTAGAACCTCGCGATGCCAAAATCTCCCAGACAAGCATTCATATGAATGTCTAGGAGTATGTTTTTTTTAGAACATAGACGTCAGGGACGTCCGGCTTTAAATTAATAAAACCCTCAACTCAGGCAGCGTGCACAACCAAACAACCAAGCGAACGAAAGGAGACCTAGTCTCCCGGAGTCTTAGACATACCCGAAACGAAACGAA
Source organism: Triticum aestivum (assembly GCF_018294505.1). Classification (NCBI taxonomy): domain Eukaryota; kingdom Viridiplantae; phylum Streptophyta; class Magnoliopsida; order Poales; family Poaceae; genus Triticum; species Triticum aestivum. The sequence continues at coordinate 580,671,418 of NC_057799.1, read as the reverse complement.
AGGAGCATTACATGGCATGTCCAACCAACTTAAGAGCACGCAGGCTCGGAGGAAACACTTCCAAAAGGGCCACCCATCCCTATGAGACAGCGGAAGGAGGCGTCGGGGCTCGCGACGTGGAGTAGACAGAACGCAGGCGAGCTAGAGCCAGAAGATGTAGATCAGAGTCCTGTTGCCTTCCCAGCGGGGCCCATTGCTGCAAGAACAAGATGCATTTGTAGATTACGTCAGCAGGGTGAGAGGGGAACACACCCTCAATAGTAAACTTGTTACGAATGTGCCACAAAGCCCACAACATGGCCGCCGCACTTGTCCACATAACACGACGCGAAGAACCCTGGACTGAGGACAAAGACGACACTAGCTCTGGGCGGGAGTGTGGATCCCAATCCACCCCCGCGGCCTCCCGGACCGCACTCCAGGCAAAGCGCGCCAAGGAGCAACGGAAGAACACATGGTCAGCGTCTTCCGGAACGCCACACAACGCACAAGGCCCAGCGGCCGGGCCATTGCGTTTGGCAATATTGATGGAAGTAGGAAGGCGGTCTTGACAAAGTTGCCAGAGGAACACCTTGATCTTGAGAGGAATTCGAGCCTTCCAAAGCCCCGCGGCAGCCATAGGGACATGGCCCCGGGATAACTCACTGTAAAGGGACTTGACAGTAAATTTGCCTGAGCCCGAAAGTCTCCAAGACACCGTGTCCGCGCTGTTCGACAAGCGAGCGTCGGCTATCATAGCCCGAAGGCTGTCCCAATCCTCCCGCTTTGGCCCCGAGAGCTCCCGTCTAAAGTGGATAAGGGGCGGGGAGGAGCAAAGAGCCGAAGCAACCAATTGGTTGGGCTGGACAATGATGGAGTATAGTTGGCGGAATTCCGACCAAAGAGGTTGTTGGCCTATCCAAGTGTCGAGCCAGAAACGCGTGGAGCGTCTGTTATGTACCGAAAACCTCGCACCCCTGGCGTAGAACGGTTTTAGGGATTGGATGGAGTTCCAGAACGGCGATCCGTGTGCCGCTGCCTCGAAGAAATTCCCCTCCGGAAAGTATTTGGCACGCAGGAGATCCATCCAGAGGCCGGTCTCTCCCTGAGACAGCTTCCAAATCCACTTGCACATAAGTGCAATATTCATCAACTTAGAGTTGATGATCCCGAGTCCCCCTTGGGCTTTAGGTCTACACACGGCCTGCCATTTAACCATGTGATATTTACGCTTTGGTCCCGCTCTTTCCCAAAAAAAAGGGCCCACGGGGTGTCCACTTTGGTGTGGACCCCGTCAGCCAGCAGGAACAGGCCCATGGCAAACATGGGCAGGGACGATATGCTGGATTTAGTTAGGATGAGTCTAGCCCCACAAGACATAAACCGACCTCTCCACGGGCAAACCCTGCCCGCCACCTTAGTGCTGAGAGGTTCCCAATCGGCAATCGAGCACTTTTTCTCAGCGATCGGGAGGCCGAGGTAGGTGAAAGGCAGTTTTCCCAATTTGCAGTTAAGCAAATTGGCTACCCACACGCTTTCGGCCGCATCCATCCCTATGGACACCACTTCACACTTGTGAAAATTTATTTTTAGCCCGGACATGAGCTCGAAACAAAGCAGAATGGCCTTTATTGTTGTGATGCTGTGAAGGTCCGGCTCGAAGAGGAGAAGAGTGTCATCAGCGTACTGAAGGTGTGACACGCCTCCTGGGATCAGATTACCAACCACTCCCCTGATATGGCCCGCAATCCGAGCTTTGTCTAGCATGGCGCCCAGGGCGTCTGCCACAAAGTTAAAAAGCAACGGCGAAGCCGGGTCCCCTTGACGCAGCCCACGCTTGTTGCGGGAGAAGTTCCCTACTTCTCCATTCACCGCAATCGCCGTTTGGCCCCCCGAGACCAATTGCATCATGCGGTGAACCTAGACCGACGAAAATCCTCTGTCCAGAAGGACTTGTCGGAGAAACTCCCAGTTCACTCTATCGTACGCCTTCTCAAAGTCTAATTTCAAAAGAATGGCAGGTTGTCGAGAGCGTTTAAGCGAGTGAATGATCTCCTGAAGGGCCAACGACCCCTCCAGAATGTTTCGACCACGAATGAAGGCCGATTGGTTCCTACTAATAATTCGTTGAGCTATCGGAGACAAACGAGTGGAACAAGCCTTAGTGCAAATTTTAAAAGGGACATTAATGAGCGCGATCGGACGAAATAAACTAATACGGTCCGCTCCCTGTACTTTGGGGATCAAAGATAGAACCCCAAAGTTTAGGCGAGAGATATCTACATTACCGCGCATGAACCCATTGCAGACATCGAAAATTGGCCCTTTAAGCACTTGCCAAAAGCGTTTGAACATCGCCACCGGCCACCCATCCGGACCCGGAGCAGTGTCTGATTTCATCCCAAGAGCCGCAGCATCAATCTCCTGGGGGAGGAAGGCCAGCCCCAGGCCCTCATTCTCCACGTCCGTGACCCGCAGCGCAGGGTCCCAAACGTCCGCCCTCAGCCGGGCACGCGACTCCTCCCTGGAGCCCATCAGCTGGATATAGAAGTCGTAAATGTGACGAACGATGTCCTGTTGGCGCAAAAGGAGCCCCTGCTCGGATTGCATACGTAGGATGGCGCACTTACGGCGTCTACCGTTAGCGTACGCGTGGAAGTACTTAGTGTTCGCGTCACCCTTGAGCGTCCACTTAATGCCCCCGTGTCTACGCCAGTACTCCTCCTCAGCCCTTAGGAGGGACTCAACTTGTGCTTCAACCGCATAGCGCTGGTTCCATTCAAGTTCCGAGAAGCCATGCGTATCCGCAACCGCGTTCATACGGGCGAGGTCCATGGTCAGACGCAGTCGGAGCTGCCTATCCTCTCGGCCTTGGTTGGCCCCCCAGCCTTTGAGGGCCGCACGCATTCCCGCCCCTGCGGCAATCCAAAACTCCATTGGCCCGCGCGATTGTCTGATCCGAGCTACGCATGTCTCCCATTTGGAGAGGAAAATTTGCTCAAAATCCGGGGCCTCGAACCACGCCGTTTCAAAATAGAAACGAGAGCTACACTTTAACTTGTCCTCCCCTGAGGACAGGATTAACGGAATGTGATCCGACCAAATCCTTGTTTCCGCGTGGAGTGAGCACATGGGGAAAAGCATTTCCCACTCCGCGGACTTGAAAACCCGATCCAGCACAGACCGCACCGGCGTTAACTGTTCGTTGGTCCAAGTGTAGCGTGCGCCCACGCGGGCCACTTCCCTAAGGGCCATAGAAGCTATCGCGTTATTAAACAGGGACACCCTTGTCCAGTTAATGATACCATTGTTCTTATCCGCTCCCGAGCGGATTAAGTTAAAATCGCCACCCACCAGCACTGGTAGGTTACGCACGCTCAGGGCCGCAACCTTTGCCTGTAGTTCACCCAAAAACTCTTGCGAGTGCGAGTGGTCGGCCGGGCCATACACCACAATGACCTGCCACTCGTTTAGAGTCACGCGCTGACGAACGTGTGCCGACAGGAAGAATCTACCGGCATCCCACGCCACCACCTCGCAGCAAACTTGGTTGATGCCAAGTAGCAGGCCCCCCGAGTGACCCACCGCAGGCACCCAGTGCCATGCAAAGCGCTCGAGCGGATCGACGGCTAGCAGGTCCCGATGGGAAAAATCTGTCTTGATGGTTTCCTGCAAGCCAACTACGTCGATCCCCTCCTCACGCACGAATTCTTTCAACTGGGTCCGCCTCCCAGCGTGGCCGAAGCCGCGAATGTTCCAGAAAATAAAACGCATTAAATAACGCGATTGCGGAGGCGGATACCGCGAGCGGTAACCAATTTGGCCACATGCCGTGTCTTAACAGGACGACGGGTTGAGGGGGACTGCGCAGCCCCTGCTGCTGTGTCCTCCTGGTCGGGCCGCACAACGGCCAACAGAGAAGCCCCTGCTTCGTCTGCTGCCGGCGCAGCGCGTGCCGCCGCTGCCTGAGCGAGCGCGGCCTGCGCTATTTCCTTCGAGCGAATGAGCGACAAAAGTTCACGAGCCTCACCCACATCAGACATATCAACACCACTATCTTCTAAGATACCCCCTAGACGCGCATCAGAATAATCGTCGAAGATTGTAAAACGAGGCAGGGGATTACCTTCGATTTCCATGTTCTTTTGAGCCACCAGGAGTTGAGCGCGTTGCATCGCAGGAAGATTGCCCTTGGCGCCTTTTGGGCGCGAGCTGGCCCTCTCCTGCGACACCGGGGCCACCACCGCCGCCTTGGAGCGCTTGGCCTTGGAGATGGGCACCGTCTTGGACACCGCCGCTCACATCGCGTCAGAGGAAGAGGGGGGACGGCCATCGAAGACCCGCCAGCCGAGCCCCCAGGGGAGGCCAGCGCTATCACCACCGGCCGAAGCGAGGCAGGCGTGCCCGCACGGACCGATGGAGGACTCACCGGCGCCACCGGGGTTGCCTTGCGTCCCGCCGTCTTCTTGTGGGACCGAATCCCACCGCCACCTTGACCAAGCGCTGGCGGAGGAGATCGCACCACCACGCGTGCCCCACCCACCCCCGCAGCCGCAGGGGAGACGAGCAACGAGCGCCCCTCCGAGACACAGGAAGCAGAGACGCCCTTGTCGATGTCGAGGCCGAGCGACATGTTGGAGCCGTATTGATCGAAGCCCGTTTCATTGCTGCCCACAACACCTTGACGCTCCTCCTGGTCCTTTGCCGCCTCCCCGGCGGGAGGTCCATTCTCGGGCTCCTTGTCCTTGATCCCCAGCTTGTCCCAAGTCGCGGTATCGATCGAGTCATCACCCATGCTCGTGTCCCGCTCCTGATCCTTGCCATCCGGGCCCTTGTCCACGCTAGCTGGTGGAGGGGGAGGGGGCGCAGCACCCTGCAGACCGTCCGCCTCGGCCTCCATCTGAATTGTGAAGCCCTCACTATTGAACCACAATTGGACGTACCCACGGAGCTTAGCCGGGGAGCGACAAGCGAACCGCATCCGCACCGGACCGAGCCCAACCAACGACGCCTTGTCCACCTCCATGGGGCGCCCAATCTTCACAGTCCCTGCCAAGAGACGATCCTCGCGGCGGTGCTTGGGCGGCACACCCCACAGCTTGACCCAGACATCTGGCATGATCTCGGCCTTGGGCTCCTCCGGGAGGGATTCCTTTATTTCCGCCAAGATGTTGTTGAGGGATAGAAACAGCTTGCCGCTGCGGGTCGCCATCCGCAGCAAGGCCTTCTTGGGGAAGACGACGGAGAAAAGGTTCTCGCCGACCGCCGTCACTTGCCAGTCCCACTCCCCCTCGAAGAGATGGGGGAGTTCCGCCTCCAAGATGGGGACCGAAAGCAGTCCAGGCGCCGCCGAGACGACCGCTGCGTCCGCCGCCAGAGGGGTGCGCACCTCCTCGCCCTCCGTCTCCACGAATGGCAGGCAGAAGAAGCCCTCGCCAAGGATGGCGTTGCCCATGATCTGGAGCATCAGAGGCCGCCCGCGCGTGGGGCAGTGAGCCGACGCGTGTCCCTCCCCGTGGCACACAACGCAGAGGGGTTTGTAGTGGCACATGTTCTGGTAATGGCCCACCCTGCCGCACTTGAAGCACTCCGGCCGGTCAGACTCCTCCACGGGGATTGGGACATCGGCCGAACCCTTCGAGGTCGCCGACCCGGCCACCAGAGCCAGCTGCGACGAGCTTCCCCCCTTCTGCTTCTGCTTTTTGGCGAGCGGATCCCCTGTCCGCTCCCCGCTCGGAGGGAACTGGGACTCCTTCCTCTTGAGCTCCTTCTTCTGCTCCAAACCCCGATGCCGATACTCCTCCTTCTTCTTCCTCTTGCGCTCACGCTCCTCCTGCTGCTTCCTTTCTTGCTCCGCGATCCACCAAGGAGGCGGCGGCCCCCATGGCCCCACCTCCTCAGGGAGCACGGCTTCTTGGAAAGCGCCTTCACCCGCAGATCTTGCTCCCACTGACGCTCAACCGCCGGCACCGGAGGCGACATGGGGGGCTTCTCCACCCGGCGGGATCCCATCCGGACCGCAGTCGCGAACGAGCAGGAGAGAGGGGAAGGGGGGCGGAGCGGCGCAGGCGGCGAGAACGGTGCCCGAATCGCCGCACTTGCGAGGGGGATGCGGGAAACCCTAGCGAGAGATCTAGGGCACCCGCTGGCAGCCACAACCACTTATAAAGGGGCGGGGCCGTTTGCACTTCCACCCCCGCACCGGGCTCAGGCCCAGACACACTAGTAGAAAATAGGGCTTTGGTCACAGGGCAGTATTCACATTAGTCCCGGTTCAGTCACGAACCGGGACTAATGTGAGCATTCGTCCCGGTTCGTGCAGCTAAGGCATTAGTCCCGGTTCACCTGGGCCCTTTAGTCCCGGTTAGTTCCACGAACGGGGACTAAAGGGTGCGATGCCCATTAGTACCGGTTGGTGGCACCAACCGGGACTAAAGGTTAGACCTTTAGTCCCGGTTGGTGCCACCAACCGGTACTACTGGGCTTTGAGGCATTAGTACCGGTTCATGGCACGAACCGGTACTAAAGGTCCCATTTTCAAACTCTACCCCACCCCCCGGTGGACCGCCTTTTCAGTTTTAGAAAAAACAAAAGAAAATTATGGAAATGTCAAAAAAATAAAATAAAATAAGTTTCCCATGTGATATGTGGTCTAGTTGTTGGGAAAATTAACAAATATGAATTTTGACTTTATTTGCAAAATCACTCTGGAATTTGTAAAATGGGCATAACTTTTGCATACAAACTCGGATGAAAAAGTTTTTTATATGAAAAATCATCTACTCGAAAAGTTACATCCGAATTTAACTGGGGGGGCCCCGTTAAACATTTTCAAAATCCTCAAAAACCTAACAGAAAAAAGTTACGGGGCTTTTAAGATCTAGAGTGGAAAAAATAAAAAAAAATTCAAACTGTGGTCAAACAATGGTCAAACTAATTATTCTAGAATATTAGTGTTACTAAATAATTATTTCAGTTATTTTGAATTTTGGTCAAATCTGGTCAAACTATGGTCAAACAATGGTCAAACAATGGTCAAACTAATTATTCTAGAATATTAGTGTTACTAAATAATTATTTTAGTTATTTTGAATTTTGGTCAAATCTGGTCAAACTGTGGTCAAACTGTGGTCAAACAATGGCCAAACTAATTATTCAAGAAATATTAGTGTTACTAAATAATTATTGTTTTTTAAAACAATAGTTTCAAACTCAAACAGTGAAATGTGTCACTTCATGCTCAAGCAAAATTCCTAAGGGTTAATAGGATTGACATCTTACTATTGTCAGGAAAACAACAAGTGCAGACTTGGAAACGAGGGAGAATAGAACCCGGAAGTTAAGCGTGCTCAGGCTGGGGAGTGGGAGGATGGGTGACCGTTCGGGAAGTTAGATGATTTGGAATGATGAGGGGTGATTAGAGATTAGAGGATAAATTGAGCAGTGATGAGGGGTGATGATTAGGATTAGAGGTTAAAATAATTTAGAAATTTGAAAATAAAAAAAAATTTCAAAAAAAATTTCATAAAATTTCCTTTAGTCCCGGTTGGTGTTACCAACCGGGACTAAAGGTGGAGCCCCACGTGGCTGCGGCCTTTAGTCCCGGTTCGTGTAAGAACCGGGACTAAAGGGGAGAGGCATTAGTAATGACCCTTTAGTCCCGATTCAAAAACCGGGACTAAAGGGCCTTACCAACCGGGACTAAAGCCCCTTTTTCTACTAGTGACACAGGAGTGCTCAAGGCCAACGGGCCAGAAAGGTCCGGCCCAAGCACAGGGGAGCGCCCCTGCGCCCCCTCTGGCGAAGGGATGGCCAAGTCACCCGCTGGGCCCCCCGGCCCACGCACTGGTAAACTGGGACAATCAGCTAGGCCCAGCTGAGGCACAGGCCCGTTCGGCGTCGACGCCTGCGAAACCCTAGCCAGGCCCTGCGGCGCCCCGGCCAGGTCCTCCCCGCCGCCGCCGCCGACCCCTGTCAACGACGGCGAGCTCACCGAGACCGAAGGCGTCACCGCCGACACCAGATCCCGGCGCCCCTCCACCATCAGGAGGCTAGAGCGACCCTCTGGCCCCGCATCCACCCCCCGGGGCGGCCGCCAGATGCGCGACGCCAGGCGGCGCCCGCCATGCCCACCGGGCGCAAAAGCACGCCGGCGACCAGCCACGAACGAGCCCCCGAGCTCCTCCGCACGGGCGACATAGTCACCCACCGAGCACGCCGCACGCGGCCTCGGCGAACCACCGCTACTTACCTGGTCACTTACCTGTTCTTCCTCGACCTCGTCGGAGTCGGAGTCGACCCCCGCCAACGCCCAGAATCTGCTGCCAGAGGGCGACGACCCGGGGGTCAGCTCACCAGACGGCCCACGCCACCTCGCCCGCCCCGCGGCT
>NC_057799.1:580652435-580662583 GCF_018294505.1 Triticum aestivum | reverse complement strand
ACGCCAGCACAATCGCCTCCCGAATCGCCAGCCCGTACAGGAAACGTTCCGCAGACCTTAAATCATGTGCCTCTAGGAGTACGTTACTGGGCTTCAGATCACAATGGATGATGGGCCTCCCGCTATCATGATGCAAATAGTCCAATGCATCTGCTATGTTAGTAGCTATGCTTATTCTTTCAGCTAGGCCTAAATGCCTTCCGGCTGCCTGATTCTCTTGATGATGCAACCAAGTGTCCAAGTTCCCATTGGGCATGAAAACATAGATTAGAGCTCTGAAAGCATTGCCTTTGCTGTCAATCGCAGAGCATTCAGTTATGAGAGGAACAATGTTTCTGTGACGAATGCCTCTCAACGCTTTGCATTCTAATGCAAAACTTCCTTCGGCACCTGGAATGTCAAGGTCAAGTATCTTGACTGCTATTTCCGTTTTAACTTGTTTCAACTTTCCTTTGTACACTGAACTGTAACTTCCTTCGCCAATCAAGTTAATCTCAGAGAAGTTGCCTGTCGCTCGAGCTAGATCCCAGTAAGAAACTCTAGGGAATTTCTCCCCGAGAGAAGGCAACAATGAAAATGTTGCTTGTGGTATCTTCTCATGGATTATAAAGCAAGTCAACAGTGCCAGCGACAGGAAGCCAATTATTGGGATCAACACTGTAATCAAACGATAGTGTCTTCCTGTTCTTGGCGAGGCATCTGGGCATGAGGGCACATGGAAACCGGTTGCCCGTCCACAAAGTCCCTGGTTGCCATCAAGTGAAACGTTTGCGGGGTGCTCAAACACTCCGTTTCTTGGGATTGCTCCTTGGAGACGATTATAAGATAGGTCTAACTTGCTAAGAAGTTGAAGGTCACTTAGAACTGTTGGGATGACACCTGATAAATCATTATAGGACAGGTTGAGCATCTCCAAGCTCAAAAGGTTGCCCAAAGAGGTTGGAATGACACCTGTGAGATTATTGTGGTTCATTTGGATGGTTACGAGGCCCTGACACTTGCCCAGATCATCTGGAATTTTTCCCGAAAGTCTACTAGAAGAGAGATATAGTGCAATGAGTTGTTTAAGCTCACTAATTTCTGGACGTATGTCACCTTGCAGATTATTATAGCTAAGGTCCAGCCTTGAAAGTTGTGAAAGTTTTCCCAATGTGGAAGGTATGTGACCTTTAAATTCATTTTGTGCTAAAGAAAGTATAGTTAGTTCTGAAAGGTTGCCAAAAGATGGTGGGATGAACCCGACGAAATTATTTCCATGAAGATCTAAAGATTGTAAGTTTTTGAGACTCCCTAACCATCCTTCAATTGTACCAGTTAAACTGTTGTTGCTAAGATCCAAATCGATTATGCTAGTCAGGTTTGCTAGGCTTGAAGGAACAATTCCTGATAGGTTGTTTCCACTCAGGTGTAGACTTGTAAGGTGAGTGGACAACTTACCGACCAAATCCGGTATGGCTCCTTGCAGCTGATTATTATCTAATGACAGCATAAACAGATTACTACAGTTTGTTAGTCCATACAAGGATTCCCATCTTTGGCTTTCACTTGATTCAAGCATACTATGCCCAAGGTTTAAGTACTCAAGGTTTAGTAGCTTTCCAAAACTAGGAATTTCTCCAATGAAATTGTTAGATGATAAATCTATCACTTGTAGCCCTGAAGCGTTGCCTAGCGAAGGTGGGATGTGCCCTTGAAGCATGTTCTGGCCTAGCGTAAAAACAATAATTTCAGGGAGGGTGGCACTTATCAAGCGGCAATTCCCCTTGTAGCTTATTTGCATACAGGCCTAGTGTTTGGAGAGAAGTCAAATTAAAGACTGAAGGTGGTATTCTACCCGAAAGGCTATTTGCACCTACGCTAAAGCCGATCATGTCTGACAATTTTCCAAACATATCAGGAATGCTCCCCCCTAGTCCATTTTCTTGAAGAACGAGCGTTTGAAGGTGGGTGGCGTTGCCAATGCTTGGCGGGATGACCCCGGTGAGATTATTCTTAGAAAGATCCATACCAATTAGATTGTAGAGCGAACCAATTTTGGTGGGGATTGGGCCTGCTAGCATGTTTCTAGAAAGATCCATCACTTGCAGGTTTGAGCAATTCATGAGTGAGTCAGGGATTATCCCCTGGAATGAATTGTTGCGGAGGGCTAGGTCCACCAGCTCACGGAGCTGGTTCAGAGGAGTTAACTGGCCCGAGAAGCCGTTGGAAGACAAATTAAGGAGCTTTAGGTTTGAACAGTTTGTGAGTGAGTCGGGAATTATCCCCTGGAACGAATTGGTGCTGAGGTCAAGGATGACTAGCTCATGGAGCTGGTTGAGGGGAGTTAACTGGCCTGAGAAGCCATTGGAGGACAAATCAAGGATCTTAAGGAACGTCAAGTTCCCAAGAGAGGGGGTGATCTCGCCAGACAAGCTTTTGCCAGGCAGTTGCAGAGCGGCGACACGCCCCGGGTATCTGTTGCAGTAGTGGACACTTCTGTTCCATGATCTTAAGGCATCTGTTGGGTCGTTGGTAGCCGCTTTGAAGTCGAGCAACGAGAGCATGTCTGTGATGTTCCCGTAATTGACCCTTGAGCAATGGATGTTGCCAGCTCCATAGTACAGCAACAGCAGAAACGCCAGTAGCATAACCATGCTGAGTGTCGTCAAGGATTGCTCCGTTACCTGCAAAAATACATACAGAGCAATGTTCACCGGCGCCTGGCGGAGCTAGTCACAAGGGCGTCCATGAGAAACCGCTGCAAAACTCGAGTGCTGCGTGTGCTCACAACCAGAGTTACTTAAGGCTCTACTAGCTGTGTATGTCAAAATAAGATTATGTAACTTCTCACAGCAAGAAGTAGTCAAGAAGAGAGACAGTAGCGTACCTCTGCTCGTTGACAGGAGCGCGCAAAACGGCAGCTTCCGCAGCTTGGCTTTGCCGGTAGGAGGTTTGTACGCATACGTTTCAAATGCTCGGTAGCACACCGGTTTAAATGCAGTTTTTACCGCAGGTTTGCGCGCCACACACCGTACTGTCAGCAGCGCTCAGCCACTCACGCCTTATCATCTCAGCTTGACCTGAGCTAGCTACCGGGTCAACGGAGCCTTCCACTCCAGGTCTCCAGCTACTTTTCTCCTGCCGCTGCTGTCTATGGTCCTTCTCTCATGCAGGTTATCTACAGATGTGCCGGGACTCTTCGTTTATGGTCCTCTCTACAACGCGTGGAGAATCGAGACCTGTTTACGAAGGTGTGTACACGATTGGAGGATACGGCGAGGGATATTTTTACCCAACATGAGTGGCAGCATGATCTTAGGTTTGACCCACCTCCGCTTTAGGCGTTATACGGACTCTACATGTTTCCTTGTATTTTGTCTTTTTTTTTTTGTTCGTGCGAGTGGACTTTGTTTCGCTGTGTGCATCTTAGTTATGCAGAGACCGGGTGTAATACTTAAACCTTTTAAGTAATAAAGCGCCCCTTTTAAAAAAAGTATCTTGACGGACCCGCCATTCGATGGAAGGGTGAAAGACGCTTCGGCTTCAACTTTGAAGATTAATAATAATTCATAGGATATTGCTATCTGTCGTGCTGCTAAATCTGACGGTAAGAGGGGAAGGAGAAAGGAGCTTATCTAACGAGACACAATGGGTGACACAAGATTGTATACAGGTTCAAACCCTTCACGGTAAAGGTAAGGACCTTAGTCCTGTCTCTGAGAGTTGTTCTTGCATATGAGACTGCGATTATAAAAGTTACGAACCTGTAGCTGGATGCCAGACAAACTAGAGTATGCCGTAACCCCGGGCCCCTAAGCTAGCTACATTACATGTTGTCATAATGGGTTATAATCTAGAGCTTCTTTACGGTGATTGGGGCAGTACTGGGAGTACTTTCGAGTACTTACCCCTCCGAACTTTATTAGCCATCCGATCTGGTGGGGGATTAAAAATGAATTAACCTAATTATTTTAATCAGAGAAGGGCATAATGGTCCAGGGTAAAATATTCTGTTTTCAACCGATCACGTCCACGACGTCTAGATCCAGTCCTCGTTCTCGTCCTCTTCCTTCTGTCCGACGAGCCCGGCGAGAGGTACCAACAACGTCGTCGGCGTCGTCCTCGTCCTCCACCTCGTCCTCTTCACTATAAACGACATGCCCGGCGGCAGGAAGAAGATTAAGGCACGACATCTGCGGTGGCAGTGTCGGCGGCGACGGTGGCGACGCTATAGGAACTCGCCCCCGCCGATCACATCGCTTCCGGGCTTGCATGCTAAGGTATGAATCGCCCGAATCTCAACTCCTCCCCGTTTGATTGGCCCGTTGGAAGTGACTCTTGGCAGGAACTCCAACTTCCTCGTAGATGGATCTATACTCTGCGGTTGGCCCCTCGGTTAGGCCGCCGGGAGATATCAATGCTTGTTCTGAAAGTAGGCTTGTTTTTCTTGATGCAGCAGGAGATATCAATGCCTGCGGGAGATATCGCCATAAACTTACTTTGTTTCGTAGCCTGCACTTCCTACTTAGATTTGTTTAGTCATCATCGACTTAGGTTTCCCTAGTGCATGCAATTCAATTTAGAATTTTTCATCATCCATGGTCACTTCACTAGTTTATGTGGGACTCAGTTTATGGACGTTTATGATCGCTTGCCATAACATGTACAAGGAGCAAAGTTTAAAATTCCACGCAAGATTTCATACTGGGTTTTGCATGCATTTATGTTTGTCCTTTCAAATTTTTATCGTCCGAATTGTGATGCAGGAAGACATGGCGGATGTAAGTCATGAGTCAATGATGGAGTACTATCATATTGCCAACAAGATGTTTAATAATGAGGATGAAGGTTATACATTCTATAACAAATATGGTCTTGAGAAAGGTTTTAGTGTCCGGAGAAGCTATGTCGAGTGGGATGGATCCAACTGCCATATAATTTTAAAGAAATTTGTGTGTAGTCGCGAAGGGGTTCGTGAAGAGAAGCACATGAAGAGGAAGATGGAAGATAGAAAGAGGAGGCCACGGAATATAACTCGTGTAGGGTGTAAAGCTAAATTGGTGATTGCAAGACAGGAGGAAACAGGTCAGTGGTTTGTCAAGGATTTCATCGATGAACACAACCATCCTCTAGCCCCACGGGATCTGTCGTGTCTTTTGCGTTCACACAGAAGAATTAGCGATGAGCAGAAAGCGGACATTGCAGACATGTAAAAATATGGGATCAGAAAACACCATATTATGGATATTATGTGCATGCAATACGGTGGATATGATGAGGTTGGATGCATTATGAGGGACATTTACAATATCTGCCATGCTAACAAGTAGAAAACAATTTCTTCCGGGGATGCTCAAACGGTGATCAATCACATGGTGGCGAGGCAAGAGCAAGATTCAGATTTTTTCTTCAGGTACTTGGTTGATGAAGCTGGCCATCTGAAGGGACTGTTCTGGTGTGATAGTCAATCCCGACTTGACTACGAGGCTTTCGGAGACGTTATTGTTTTTGATAGCACATACAGAACCAATAAGTGCAATCTGCCATTTAGGCCGTTTGTCAGGTTGAATCACCACCGCAGCACCGTTATTTTTGCATGTGGTATCATTTCACATGAAACAAGCCAGGCATACGAGTGGATGTTACGGACCTTTTCTGATGCTATGGGACAGAAGCATCCTATATTTGTGATCACGGATGGGGACCTTGCAATGCAGAGAGCAATCAGGGTGGTGTGGCCTGACTCAAACCATAGGCTCTGTATATGGCACATTCAGCAGAACATTGTACGCCATCTGCATGATGACGCGGTAAAGGAGGAATTCAAATCTTCCATATATGATACATCTTCCATTGAAGAGCATGAGAGAAAATGGTTACACTTCTTACAACGGAATAAAGTAACAAGTGAGGACTCCTGGCTGCATCAGACGTATAAGATGAGAAAACTGTGGTGTGCTCCATATCTTGAGGGCCGTTGTTTCCTAGGATTGAGCAGCAATCAGCGGAGTGAGAGTTTAAACTCGGTGCTACATACGCATCTTGAGTCTAAGATGACATTGTTTCAAATGCTAGAGCACTATGAGCGTTGCCTTGCGTCGGGACGCTTGAACGAGGCTCTCCAAGACGTCGAGGCCTTGCAGTCCGTTCCGTTCACAGAGGAAAATGCTTCAGTTCTTGAGAAACACGCCGCGAAAGTTTTCACTCCCGCTGTGTTTAAGTTGGTCTTATGGAGCATAGATGCTGTCAAAAAATGTGAGATCAGAGAGGTACTTGATGCAGCAGAGGTTACCACATACGTTGTGTCTAAGAAGAAAAGAATGGATAAAAAGATCGAAGTGCACACAGAGTCTAAGGAAGGTCTGCTTCGTAGTATCAGTTGTTCTTGCCGCAAATTGGAATGCGCAGGCACACCATGTTCCCACATATTTTACATATTGGGAATTTTACAAGAAGAAACACTGCCCAGGTGTTGTGTTCCCACTAGGTGGACAATGAGTGCAAAATGTGCATTCGCACCGACCAGAAAGAGCGAGATGTATGCATACTCTGCAGCCCTACAAAGGTACCGCAAGCTAAGGAATTTTAGTCACGCAGCATGTTTCAAGGCATGCCACTCTGATGAGGCGTTTCAGCATCTGGGCAGTGTTTTGGAAGGACAAGATGTTTGCAAGGGATCAACAAGTGAACAAGCTGAAAGCAAGGGATCAACTAATGCTCAAGGTAACAGCATTAGGTTTGGCCCGTTGATGCCACAATCCGCTAACCTTGATGGTGAAGGTTTCGAAAAGGTTCTGGATCCCGTGCATGTGCCAGGCCGAGGTGCTCTGAAGAAAAGGCTACATGCAAAGATGAAGAAAACAAGAACAAAGGGTAGATGTAGCTATTGTCATGAGGCAGATGGTCACAATCGACGTACGTGCGCAAAATTGACAGAGGTACCTAATATGCCGTAATTTAATGTTTTAATGTGTCCAAATATATTCCATGGCATTAATAATATCCGTATGTGCAGGATCTCAAAGCAGAACTATGATAGCTACAACATTGTGCGCACGGTCGGACAGCAAGTACGTCGACGATCAACCTGATGTTGGCGTGTGCATTGTTGTCTATGTCTAGTATCGTGTGACCTTTTCTCTAAAATACTTCATTCTCTCAGTTAGTGACTTCCTCATAATGTATGACTCAGCTATTTGGTTGTCCACTCCCTTGTAACAGTATGAGTTTGGGATATTTTTTTGCATTTTATATGTGAGTTTTTGAAGTGCAACCTCAAGAATCATGGTTTCTTCGTGGCCAGCGTGTAGCTTGTTTATGTTGCACGATAAAAATTGGAAATAGATGTAATGGAGGAATTATATTTCGCTCCCGAAAAAAAAGCCGATAAATCCGAAAAATGCATTAGTAATCCATGCTCCCTCCGGAATGCGGTGATTTTTTCGACCACCTCCAAATCACCTCAATTTTGGCAGACATGATCTCTTGCACAAACAAAGCTAGGTTTCCAAGGTTTTATATGTTTTTGAATTTTATTGAATTTATACTGCCCTCTAGACTGACTGATCATAACATCGGTCTATACCTCAAGGGGGCATTGTAAAATATATTTTTTCCAAATTTTCTTTCATAGACATGTTTGGCACATGTGGGTCACCGTGTAAAAGAAAATTTGGGTGATTTGGAGGTGGTGGAAAAAATCACCTTTGTTCAAAAAATGGTTTAAGATAGACTAAATGGCTCCGGAATGCGGTGATTTTTTCGACCACCTCCAAATCACCTCAATTTCGGCACACATGATCTCTTGCACAAACAAAGCTAGGTTTCCAAGATTTTATATTTTTTTGAATTTATACTGCCCTCTAGACTGACTGATCATAACATCGGTCTATACCTCAAGGGGGCATTGTACAATATTTTTTTCCAAATTTTCTTTCATAGATATGTTTGGCACATTTGGGTCACCGTGTAAAAGAAAATGTGGGTGATTTGGAGGTGGTGGAAAAAATCACCTTTGTTCAAAAAATGGCTTAAGTACCAAATGGTCCCTCCGGAATGCGTTGATTTTTTCGACCACCTCCAAATCACCCAAATTTTGGCACACATGATCTCTTGCACAAACAAAGCTAGGTTTCCAAGGTTTTATATTTTTTTGAATTTATACTGCATTCTAGACTGACCGATCAAAACATCGGTCTATACCTCAAGGGGGCATTGTAAAATGTTTTTTTCCAAATTTTTTTGATAGACATGTTTGCCACATGTGGGTCACCCTGTAAAAGAAAATTTGGGTGATTTGGAGGTGGTGGAAAAAAATCACCTTTGTTCAAAAAATTGCTTATGTTAATGACCAAATGGTCCCTCCGGAATGTGGTGATTTTTTCGACCACCTCCAAATCACCTCAATTTTGGCAAACATTATCTCTTGCACAAACAAAGCTAGGTTTCCAAGGTTTATATTTTTTTGATTTTCTGCCCTCTAGATTGACTGATCAAAACATCAGTCTGTACCTCAAGGGGGCATTGTAAATATATATTTTTTTCCAAATTTTCCTTCATAGACATGTTTGGCACATGTGAGTCACCGTGTAAAAGAATATTTGGGTGATTTGGAGGTGGTGGAAAAAAATCACCTTTGTTCAAAAAATGGCTTAAGTTAGACCAAATGGTCCCTCCGGAATGTGGTGATTTTTCGACCACCTCCAAATCACCCAAATTTTGGCACACATGATCTCTTGCACAAACAAAGCTATGTTTCCAAGGTTTTATATTTTGAATTTTTTTGAATTTATACTGCGCTCTAGACTGACTGATCAAAACATTGGTCTAAACCTCAAGGGGGCATTGTAAAATATATTTTTTCCAAATTTCCTTTCATAGACATGTTTGGCACATGTGGGTCACCGTGTAAAAGAAAATTTGGGTGATTTGGAGGTGGTGGAAAAAATCACCTTTGTTCAAAAAATGGCTTAAGTTACCCATTTTTAATTTTTTTTGAATGAACACATCATTCAATTTGGCATAGAGAGTACTAAAGATTTCATCAAAAACATACAGCAGCTTGCCAAACAAAGGCTAATATAAAAAATAATAGAGGTATAACAGGCATAATATCCATGATTGGATTCAAAATAGCATAAGCTTCGGGTAATTTGGCAAAGAAAAAACTAGTAGGATAAAGAACAAATTAAAACAGATACAGGTTAAACTAAGTAGGCATAACAAGCATTTCATTCTTGTAGAGTAAATAATTGGATTTTTCTTGAGTAATTTTTAAGGGAAAGAAGGAAAAGGCCCCTTGGCAGGTCGTGGAATGCTTTTGTTCTCCTCTTATTCCATATGGAATACAATCAGTTAAAATAAGAAGGAATAGGGGAATATTCGATCGTTGACTCCAAAAAGAGGGTCCTATTGAAAAAGAAATTATCCAAAATAGAAAGAAGTTTTTTTTCAAATTCAATTGTTTATTTATCTCTTATTCAAAAATTTCCCTAAAAATTGAATGAAAAAATAGACCAAATGGTCCCTCCGGAATGCGGTGATTTTTTCGACCACCTCCAAATCACCTCAATTTTGGCACACATGATCTCTTGCACAAAAAAGCTAGGTTTTCAAGGTTTTATATGTTTTTGAATTTGTCTGAATTTATACTGCCCTGTAGACTGACTGATCATAACATCGGTCTATACCTCAAGGGGGCATTGTAATTTTTTTTTCAAATTTTCTTTGATATACATGTTTGGCACATGTGGGTCACCGTGTAAAAGAAAATTTGGTTGATTTGGAGGTGGTCGAAAAATCACCTTTGTTCAAAAAATGGCTTAAGTTAAGACCAAATGGTCCCTTCGGAATGCGGTGATTTTTTCGACCACCTCCGAATCACCTCAATTTTGGCACACATGATCTCTTGCACAAACAAAGCTAGGTTTCCAAGGTTTTATATTATTTTGATTTTTTTGAATTTATACTGCCCTCTAGACTTACTGATCAAAACATCAGTCTATACCTCAAAGGGGTATTGTAAAATATTGTTTTCCACATTTTCTTTGATAGACATGTTTGGCACATGTGGGTCACCTTGTAAAAGAATATTTGGGTGATTTGGAGGTGGTGGAAAAAATAACCTTTGTTCAAAAAATGGCTTAAGTTAGAGCAAATGGTCCCTCCGG
>NC_057799.1:580651577-580652100 GCF_018294505.1 Triticum aestivum | reverse complement strand
TTATACTGCCCTTTAGACTGACTGATCAAAACATCGGTCTATACCTCAAGGGGGCATTGTAATTTTTTTTCCAAATATTCTTTGATAGACATGTTTGGTACATGTGGGTCAGCATGTAAAAGAATATTTGGGTGATTTGGAGGTGGTGGAAAAAATCACCTTTGTTCAAAAAATGGCTTAAGTTAGGGCAAATGGTCCCTCCGGAATGCGGTGATTTTTTCAACCACCTCCAAATCAACTAAATTTTGTCACACATGATCTCTTGCACAAACAAATCTAGGTTTCCAAGGTTTTATATTTTTTTGAATTTTTTTGAATTTATACTGCCCTTTAGACTGACTGATCAGAACATCGGTCTATACCACAAGGGGGCATTGTAAAATATATTTTTTCCTAAATTTTCTTTGATAGACAAGTTTGGCACATGTGGGTCACCATGTAAAAGAATATTTGGGTGATTTGGAGGTGGTGGAAAAAATCACCTTTGTTCAAAAAATGGCTTAAGTTAGACCAAATGGTCCCT
>NC_057799.1:580650742-580651567 GCF_018294505.1 Triticum aestivum | reverse complement strand
AAATGGCTTAAGTTAAGACCAAATGGTCCCTTCGGAATGCGGTGATTTTTTCGACCACCTCCAAATCACCTCAATTTTGGCACACATGATCTCTTGCACAAACAAAGCTAGGTCTCCAAGGTTTTATATTATTTTGAATTTTTTGAATTTATACTGCCCTCTAGACTGACTGATCAAAACATCAGTCTATACCTCAAAGGGGTATTGTAAAATATTTTTTTCCACATTTTCTTTGATAGACATGTTTGGCACATGTGGTTCACCTTGTAAAAGAATATTTGGGTGATTTGGAGGTGGTGGAAAAAATAACCTTTGTTCAAAAAATGGCTTAAGTTACAGCAAATGGTCCCTCCGGAATGCGGTGATTTTTTTCGACCACCTCCAAATCACCCAAATTTTGGCACACATGATCTCTTGCACAAACAAAGCTAGGTTTCCAAGATTTTATATATTTTTTAATTTTTTTGAATTTATACTACCCTTTAGACTGGCTGATCAAAACATCGGTCTATACCTCAGGGGGCATTGTAAATTTTTTTTCCAAATTTTCTTTGATGGACATGTTTGGCACATGTGGGTCACCGTGTAAAAGAAAATTTGGGAGATTTGTAGGTGGTGGAAAAAAATCACCTTTGTTCAGAAAATGGCTTAAGTTAGACCAAATGGTCCCTCCGGAATGCGGTGATTTTTTCGACCACCTCCAAATCAACTAAATTTTTTCACACATGATCTCTTGCACAAACAAATCTAGGTTTCCGAGGTTTTATATTTTTTGAATTTATACTGCCCTTTAGACTGACTGATCAAAACATCGGTCTATACCTC
>NC_057799.1:580650215-580650732 GCF_018294505.1 Triticum aestivum | reverse complement strand
AAATCTAGGTTTCCGAGGTTTTATATTTTTTGAATTTATACTGCCGTTTAGATTGACTGATCAAAACATCGGTCTATACCTCAAGGGGGCATTGTAATTTTTTTTCAAAATATTCTTTGATAGACATGTTTGGTACATGTGGGTCACCATGTAAAAGAATATTTGGGTGATTTGGAGGTGGTGGAAAAAATCACCTTTGTTCAAAAAATGGCTTAAGTTAGAGCAAATGGTCCCTCCGGAATGCGGTGATTTTTTCGACCTCCTCCAAATCAACTAAATTTTGTCACACATGATCTCTTGCACAAACAAATCTAGGTTTCCAAGGTTTTATATTTTTTTGAATTTTTTTGAATTTATACTGCCCTCTAGACTGACCGATCAAAACATCGGTCTATACCTCAAGGGGGCATTGTAAAATGTTTTTTTCCAAAAAAAATTGATAGACATGTTTGCCACATCTGGGTCACCGTGTAAAAGAAAATTTGGGTGATTTGGAGGTGGTGGAAAAAATCACCTT
>NC_057799.1:580649682-580650205 GCF_018294505.1 Triticum aestivum | reverse complement strand
TTATACTGCCCTTTAGACTGACTGATCAAAACATCGGTCTATACCTCAAGGGGGCATTGTAATTTTTTTTCCAAATATTCTTTGATAGACATGTTTGGTACATGTGGGTCAGCATGTAAAAGAATATTTGGGTGATTTGGAGGTGGTGGAAAAAATCACCTTTGTTCAAAAAATGGCTTAAGTTAGGGCAAATGGTCCCTCCGGAATGCGGTGATTTTTTCAACCACCTCCAAATCAACTAAATTTTGTCACACATGATCTCTTGCACAAACAAATCTAGGTTTCCAAGGTTTTATATTTTTTTGAATTTTTTTGAATTTATACTGCCCTTTAGACTGACTGATCAGAACATCGGTCTATACCACAAGGGGGCATTGTAAAATATATTTTTTCCTAAATTTTCTTTGATAGACAAGTTTGGCACATGTGGGTCACCATGTAAAAGAATATTTGGGTGATTTGGAGGTGGTGGAAAAAATCACCTTTGTTCAAAAAATGGCTTAAGTTAGACCAAATGGTCCCT
>NC_057799.1:580647693-580649672 GCF_018294505.1 Triticum aestivum | reverse complement strand
GACCGATCAAAACATCGGTCTATACCTCAAGGGGGCATTGTAAAATGTTTTTTTCCAAAAAAAATTGATAGACATGTTTGCCACATCTGGGTCACCGTGTAAAAGAAAATTTGGGTGATTTGGAGGTGGTGGAAAAAATCACCTTTGTTCAAAAAATTCCTTATATTAAATGACCAAATGGTCCCTCCGGAATGTGGTGATTTTTTCGACCACCTCCAAATCACCTCAATTTTGGCACACATTATCTCTTGCACAAACAAATCTAGGTTTCCAAGGTTTTATATTTTTTTGAATTTATACTGCCCTCTAGATTGGCTGATCAAAACATCAGTCTATACATCAAGGGGGCATTGTAAAATATTTTTTCCAAAGTTTCCTTCATAGACATGTTTGGCACATGTGAGTCACCATGTAAAAGAATATTTGGGTGATTTGGAGGTGGTGGAAAAAAATCACCTTTGTTCAAAAAATGGCTTAAGTTAGACCAAATGGTCCCTCCGGAATGCGGCGATTTTTTCGACCACCTCCAAATCACCCAAATTTTGGCACACATGATCTCTTGCACAAACAAAGCCAGGTTTCCAAGGTTTTATATTTTTTGAATTTATTTGAATTTATACTGCCCTCTAGACTGACTGATCAAAACATCGGTCTATACCTTAAGGGGGCATTGTAAAATATATTTTTCATATTTTCTTTGATAGACTTGTTTGGCACATGCGGGTCGCCGTGTAAAAGAAAATTTGGGTGATTTGGAGGTGGTGGAAAAAATCATCTTTGTTCAAAAAATGGCTTAGACCAAATGGTCCCTCCGGAATGCGGTGATTTTTTCGACCACCTCCAAATCACCCAAATTTTGGCACACATGATCTCTTGCACAAACAAAGCTAAGTTTCCAAGGTTTTATATTTTGATTTTTTTGAATTTATACTGCCCTCTACACTGACTGATCAAAACATCGGTCTATACCTCAAGGGGGCATTGTAAAATATATTTTTTCCAAATTTTCTTTCATAGACATGTTTGGCACTTGTGGGTCACCGTGTAAAAGAAAATTTGGGTGATTTGGAGGTGGTGGAAAAAATCACCTTTGTTCAAAAAATGGCTTAAGTTACCCATTTTTAATTTTTTTGGAATGAACACATCATTCAATTTGGCATACAGAGTACTAAAGATTTCATCGAAAACTTACAGCAGCTTGCCAAAAAAAGGCTAATAGAAAAAAGAATAGAGGTATAACAGGCATAATATCCATGATTGGATTCAAAATAGCATAAGCTTCGGGTAATTTGGCAAAGAAAAAACTAGTAGGATAAAGAACAAATTAAAACAGATACAAGTTAAACTAAGTAGGCATAACAAGCATTTCATTCTTGTAGAGTAAATAATTCGATTTTTCTTGAGTTATTTTTTAAGGGAAAGAAGGAAAAGGCCCCTTGGCAGGTCGTGGAATGCTTTTGTTATCCTCTTATTCCATATGGAATACAATTAGTTAAAATAAGAAGGAATAGGGGCATATTCGATCGTTCACTCCAAAAAGAGGGTCCTATTGAAAAAGAAATTATCCAAAATAGAAAGAAGTTTTTTTTCAAATTCAATTGTTTATTTATCTCTTATTCAAAAATTTCCCTGAAAATTGAATGAAAAAATAGACCAAATGGTCCCTTCGGAATGCGGTGATTTTTTCGACCACCTCCAAATCACCTCAATTTTGGCACACATCATCTCTTGCACAAACAAAGCTAGGTTTCCAAGGTTTTATATTATTTTGAATTTTTTGAATTTATACTGCCCTCTAGACTGACTGATCAAAACATCAGTCTATACCTCAAAGGGGTATTGTAAAATATTTTTTTCCACATTTTCTTTGATAGACATGTTTGGCACATGTGGGTCACCTTGTAAAAGAATATTTGGGTGATTTGGAGGTGGTGGAAAAAATAACCTTTGTTCAAAAAATGGCTTAAGTTAGAGCAAAT
>NC_057799.1:580646361-580647662 GCF_018294505.1 Triticum aestivum | reverse complement strand
AAATGGCTTAAGTTAAGACCAAATGGTCCCTTCGGAATGCGGTGATTTTTTCGACCACCTCCAAATCACCTCAATTTTGGCACACATGATCTCTTGCACAAACAAAGCTAGGTCTCCAAGGTTTTATATTATTTTGAATTTTTTGAATTTATACTGCCCTCTAGACTGACTGATCAAAACATCAGTCTATACCTCAAAGGGGTATTGTAAAATATTTTTTTCCACATTTTCTTTGATAGACATGTTTGGCACATGTGGTTCACCTTGTAAAAGAATATTTGGGTGATTTGGAGGTGGTGGAAAAAATAACCTTTGTTCAAAAAATGGCTTAAGTTACAGCAAATGGTCCCTCCGGAATGCGGTGATTTTTTTCGACCACCTCCAAATCACCCAAATTTTGGCACACATGATCTCTTGCACAAACAAAGCTAGGTTTCCAAGATTTTATATATTTTTTAATTTTTTTGAATTTATACTACCCTTTAGACTGGCTGATCAAAACATCGGTCTATACCTCAGGGGGCATTGTAAATTTTTTTTCCAAATTTTCTTTGATGGACATGTTTGGCACATGTGGGTCACCGTGTAAAAGAAAATTTGGGAGATTTGTAGGTGGTGGAAAAAAATCACCTTTGTTCAGAAAATGGCTTAAGTTAGACCAAATGGTCCCTCCGGAATGCGGTGATTTTTTCGACCACCTCCAAATCAACTAAATTTTTTCACACATGATCTCTTGCACAAACAAATCTAGGTTTCCGAGGTTTTATATTTTTTGAATTTATACTGCCCTTTAGACTGACTGATCAAAACATCGGTCTATACCTCAAGGGGGCATTGTAATTTTTTTTCCAAATATTCTTTGATAGACATGTTTGGTACATGTGGGTCAGCATGTAAAAGAATATTTGGGTGATTTGGAGGTGGTGGAAAAAATCACCTTTGTTCAAAAAATGGCTTAAGTTAGGGCAAATGGTCCCTCCGGAATGCGGTGATTTTTTCAACCACCTCCAAATCAACTAAATTTTGTCACACATGATCTCTTGCACAAACAAATCTAGGTTTCCAAGGTTTTATATTTTTTTGAATTTTTTTGAATTTATACTGCCCTTTAGACTGACTGATCAGAACATCGGTCTATACCACAAGGGGGCATTGTAAAATATATTTTTTCCTAAATTTTCTTTGATAGACAAGTTTGGCACATGTGGGTCACCATGTAAAAGAATATTTGGGTGATTTGGAGGTGGTGGAAAAAATCACCTTTGTTCAAAAAATGGCTTAAGTTAGACCAAATGGTCCCT
>NC_057799.1:580644802-580646059 GCF_018294505.1 Triticum aestivum | reverse complement strand
TCTTTGATAGACTTGTTTGGCACATGCGGGTCGCCGTGTAAAAGAAAATTTGGGTGATTTGGAGGTGGTGGAAAAAATCACCTTTGTTCAAAAAATGGCTTAGACCAAATGGTCCCTCCGGAATGCGGTGATTTTTTCGACCACCTCCAAATCACCCAAATTTTGGCACACATGATCTCTTGCACAAACAAAGCTAGGTTTCCAAGGTTTCATATTATTTTGAATTTTTTGAATTTATACTGCCCTCTACACTGACTGATCAAAACATCGGTCTATACCTCAAGGTGGCATTGTAAAATATATTTTTTCCAAATTTTCTTTCATAGACATGTTTGGCACTTGTGGGTCACCGTGTAAAAGAAAATTTGGGTGATTTGGAGGTGGTGGAAAAAATCACCTTTGTCCAAAAAATGGCTTAAGTTACCCATTTTTAATTTTTTTTGGAATGAACACATCATTCAATTTGGCATACAGAGTACTAAAGATTTCATCGAAAACTTACAGCAGCTTGCCAAAAAAAGGCTAATAGAAAAAAGAATAGAGGTATAACAGGCATAATATCCATGATTGGATTCAAAATAGCATCAGCTTCGGGTAATTTGGCAAAGAAAAAACTAGTAGGATAAAGAACAAATTAAAACAGATACAGGTTAAACTAAGTAGGCATAACAAGCATTTCATTCATGTAGAGTAAATAATTGGATTTTTCTTGAGTTATTTTTTAAGGGAAAGAAGGAAAAGGCCCCTTGGCAGGTCGTGGAATGCTTTTGTTATCTTCTTATTCCATATGGAATACAATCAGTTAAAATAAGAAGGAATAGGGGAATATTCGATCGTTCACTCCAAAAAGAGGGTCCTATTGAAAAAGAAATTATCCAAAATAGAAAGAAGTTTTTTTTCAAATTCAATTGTTTATTTATCTATTCAAAAATTTCCCTGAAAATTGAATAAAAAATAGACCAAATGGTCCCTCTGGAATGCGGTGATTTTTTCGACCACCTCCGAATCACCTCAATTTTGGCACACATGATCTCTTGCACAAACAAAGCTAGGTTTTCAAGGTTTTATATGTTTTTGAATTTTTTTGAATTTATACTGCCCTCTAGACTGACTGATCATAACATCGGTCTATACCTCAAGGGGGCATTGTAAATTTATTTTTTTCAAATTTTCTTTGATAGACATGTTTGGCACATGTGGGTCACCGTGTAAAAGAAAATTTCGGTGATTTGGAGGTGGTCGAAAAATCACCTTTGT
>NC_057799.1:580644269-580644792 GCF_018294505.1 Triticum aestivum | reverse complement strand
TTATACTGCCCTTTAGACTGACTGATCAAAACATCGGTCTATACCTCAAGGGGGCATTGTAATTTTTTTTCCAAATATTCTTTGATAGACATGTTTGGTACATGTGGGTCAGCATGTAAAAGAATATTTGGGTGATTTGGAGGTGGTGGAAAAAATCACCTTTGTTCAAAAAATGGCTTAAGTTAGGGCAAATGGTCCCTCCGGAATGCGGTGATTTTTTCAACCACCTCCAAATCAACTAAATTTTGTCACACATGATCTCTTGCACAAACAAATCTAGGTTTCCAAGGTTTTATATTTTTTTGAATTTTTTTGAATTTATACTGCCCTTTAGACTGACTGATCAGAACATCGGTCTATACCACAAGGGGGCATTGTAAAATATATTTTTTCCTAAATTTTCTTTGATAGACAAGTTTGGCACATGTGGGTCACCATGTAAAAGAATATTTGGGTGATTTGGAGGTGGTGGAAAAAATCACCTTTGTTCAAAAAATGGCTTAAGTTAGACCAAATGGTCCCT
>NC_057799.1:580642958-580644259 GCF_018294505.1 Triticum aestivum | reverse complement strand
AAATGGCTTAAGTTAAGACCAAATGGTCCCTTCGGAATGCGGTGATTTTTTCGACCACCTCCAAATCACCTCAATTTTGGCACACATGATCTCTTGCACAAACAAAGCTAGGTCTCCAAGGTTTTATATTATTTTGAATTTTTTGAATTTATACTGCCCTCTAGACTGACTGATCAAAACATCAGTCTATACCTCAAAGGGGTATTGTAAAATATTTTTTTCCACATTTTCTTTGATAGACATGTTTGGCACATGTGGTTCACCTTGTAAAAGAATATTTGGGTGATTTGGAGGTGGTGGAAAAAATAACCTTTGTTCAAAAAATGGCTTAAGTTACAGCAAATGGTCCCTCCGGAATGCGGTGATTTTTTTCGACCACCTCCAAATCACCCAAATTTTGGCACACATGATCTCTTGCACAAACAAAGCTAGGTTTCCAAGATTTTATATATTTTTTAATTTTTTTGAATTTATACTACCCTTTAGACTGGCTGATCAAAACATCGGTCTATACCTCAGGGGGCATTGTAAATTTTTTTTCCAAATTTTCTTTGATGGACATGTTTGGCACATGTGGGTCACCGTGTAAAAGAAAATTTGGGAGATTTGTAGGTGGTGGAAAAAAATCACCTTTGTTCAGAAAATGGCTTAAGTTAGACCAAATGGTCCCTCCGGAATGCGGTGATTTTTTCGACCACCTCCAAATCAACTAAATTTTTTCACACATGATCTCTTGCACAAACAAATCTAGGTTTCCGAGGTTTTATATTTTTTGAATTTATACTGCCCTTTAGACTGACTGATCAAAACATCGGTCTATACCTCAAGGGGGCATTGTAATTTTTTTTCCAAATATTCTTTGATAGACATGTTTGGTACATGTGGGTCAGCATGTAAAAGAATATTTGGGTGATTTGGAGGTGGTGGAAAAAATCACCTTTGTTCAAAAAATGGCTTAAGTTAGGGCAAATGGTCCCTCCGGAATGCGGTGATTTTTTCAACCACCTCCAAATCAACTAAATTTTGTCACACATGATCTCTTGCACAAACAAATCTAGGTTTCCAAGGTTTTATATTTTTTTGAATTTTTTTGAATTTATACTGCCCTTTAGACTGACTGATCAGAACATCGGTCTATACCACAAGGGGGCATTGTAAAATATATTTTTTCCTAAATTTTCTTTGATAGACAAGTTTGGCACATGTGGGTCACCATGTAAAAGAATATTTGGGTGATTTGGAGGTGGTGGAAAAAATCACCTTTGTTCAAAAAATGGCTTAAGTTAGACCAAATGGTCCCT
>NC_057799.1:580615612-580642893 GCF_018294505.1 Triticum aestivum | reverse complement strand
GTAAAATATATTTTTTCCTAAATTTTCTTTGATAGACAAGTTTGGCAGATGTGGGTCACGGTGTAAAAGAATATTTGGGTGATTTGGAGGTGGTGGAAAAAATCACCTTTGTTCAAAATATGGCTTAAGTAGACCAAATGGTCCCTCCGGAATGCGGTGATTTTTTCGACCACCTCCAAATCAACTAAATTTTGTCACACATGATCTCTTGCACAAACATATCTAGGTTTCCAAGTTTTTATATTTTTTTCAGTTTTTTTAACTTATACTGCCCTCTAGACTATCTGATCAAAACATCAGTCTATACCTCAAGGGGGCATTGTAAAATATATTTTTCCAAATTTTCTTTCATAGACATGTTTGGCACATGTGGGTCACCGTGTAAAAGAAAATGTGGGTGATTCGTAGGTGGTGGAAAAAATCACCGCTTGTTTTAAAAATGGCTTAAGTTAGACCAAATGGTCCCTCCGGAATGTGGCAATTTTTTCTACCACCTCCAAATCACCCAAATTTTGGCACACATGATCTCTTGCACAAACAAAGCTAGATTTCCAAGGTTTTATTTTTTTGAATTTATTTGAATTTATACTGCCCTCTAGACTGACTGATCAAAACATCGGTCTATACCTTAAGGGGGCATTGTAAAATATTTTTTTTCAAATTATCTTTGATAGACATGTTTGGCATATGCGGGTCGCCGTGTAAAAGAAAATTTGGGTGATTTGGAGGTGGTGGAAAAAATCACCTTTGTTTAAAAAATGGCTTAAGTTAGACCAAATGGTCCCTCCGGAATGCGGTGATTTTTTTGACCACCTCCAAATCACCCAAATTTTGGCACACATGATCTCTTGCACAAACAAAGCTAGGTTTCCAAGGTTTTATATTTTTTTCAATTTTTGGCACACATGATCGTGGCGGAGAGTTTACGTCAAACGAGTTCAACGACTACTGCGAGAAGATTGGCATAAAGAGGTTCCTCACGACACCTTATACGCCACAGCAGAACGGGGTTGTTGAAAGGCGCCATCGAACCGTCGTTGACATGGCGAGAAGTTTACTCAAGAGCAAGAACTTGCCGGGGACTTTTTGGGGAGAAGCTGTCTCGACGGCAGTCTATCTTGTCAACCGGGCTCCAACGAAGGTAGTGATCGGCAAGACTCCGTATGAAGCTTTACGGACGGAAGCCGAATGTGTCTCATCTATGGATGTTCGAGTGCGTGGCACATGTGAAGACGTCGGAGCTGCATCTCTGAAAGCTTGTCGATCGCAGCACTTAGATGGTGTTCATCGGATACGAGAGGAGTTCCGGCACCAAGGCATACCGCTTCTATGATCCATGAACCAAGCGTCTACGGATTTCACGCGACCTTGTGTTTGAAGAAAATCAAGCGTGGAATAGGAGCGCAGCAGCCAACGATGCTCCAAAAAGAAACATATTCACAGTTGAATTTCCAACTGATGATGATGCATGGGAGGACGTCCAAGTGGTTGGCAAGACGCCCAACCAAGGTGACCACAATGGTAGTGATCATCATGGTGCCGACACCGACGACGACGCGCATGGGTCGCAAGGTGATAGCGACAACGACGCGCAAGACACGGGTAGAGATCTCGGCAACGACATCGACAATGAGGCGCATAGTGATCATGACAAACAAGATGATGGTCACGGTCACGACGACTACGCTGATGACGAGGATGCCAACGATCCGGCATCTACCATGCCCGAGACTCAACGGTCTTCCTCAGGTGCATCGACGCCGACACAATTTGTGTCGCCTCCCTCGCAAGCCACAATGGATTCTTCTGGGCCTCGTCGCTACAAGACCCTTAAGAAACTCTACAAGTACGCAAAGCCAGTTATGCTCGAGTACTCCGATTTGTGTTTACTCGGAGTTGAGGAGCCGGCGAACTTCGTAGAGGCGAGCAAAAGTTCAAGTTGGATGCACGCCAAAAGGCCATAGGTTTGAAGTGGGTTTACAAGTTGAAGAAGGACACGAAGGGTACCATTGTGAAGTACAAGGCAAGACTCATTGCAAAGGGCTACGTACAACGTCAAGGAGTTGACTATGAGGAGGTGTTTGCACCGGTTGCTCGAATCGAGACGGTGAGAGTGCTCCTAGCTTTGGCAGCACAAGAGGATTGGAAGGTTCATCATATGGATGTGAAATCCGCTTTCCTGAACGGCGACCTCAAAGAAGAAGTGTACGTGGAACAACCCCACGGCTACGAGAAGAAAGGCGAAGAAGAGAAAGTTTACAAGCTCAAGAAGGCGCTTTACGGGCTGAAGCAAGGGCCAAGAGCTTGGAACTCAAAGTTAGACCGAAGTTTGATCTCACTCGGATTCAAAGGATGTTCCCTCAAGGATCCGGAAGACAGTCTATCATGCACCGAAGAAGAGGTGAAGATTGAAGACACGACCAAGGACTGTTGCCATCAAGCTATGGATGAGCAGACGACAGTAAAATTGGTCCCTAAAATGCTGGAAGGAACGGCGAAAGCAATGCCGGCGATAAAATCTACGAGTAGCAGCAAGCATATTTGGGACCCAGGTCGAAGAAGTAAGGACATCGTGATTAGGGGGTGAATGTTAGAGTAATCACGTGTCCGCCATGTAAGTATCCGTGTCCATGTGGGATACGTGTTCCTACTCGGTTTGGGTTAGGTATAGCCTAGCAGTTCCTCTGGTAGTATATATACGTGTATACCCCCGTGTAAACAATCACCGACCAGATCAGAAAAGCAATAAAGCAAGGCTCGATACGAGCCTCTGGCCATCGATCAGTTTTTTCCGTTCGCTAAAGCTACGTCGAGACGTTCCGCCGAGGCCGCCGGCCAGGACAAGTTCACGTATACGTCTACACACATGTGTGAGGTGCTTGAGAATCAATCAAGTTGCCTGCTTGTCTAGCTAGCTTTCCACTACACGTGCACAGTTCCTGGGTGGTTTTGATCTAGCCAGTTCAAAAACCAACAATTGTTGGCTTTTGATCCCCAGATCAAATCACCCAGGATCTCACACACATGTAGTGCAAAGCTAGCAAGCAAACAAGCTAGCAGCTTGATGGATTTTGCATGCAACAGTACACACACGTAGCGACCTGGACGCCGGCTCTTCGAATCTAATCGATTTACGTTGGCATCGTCGATGGGACTCTCGCGTAACTTGGCAGGAAACAAATCGATGTGATAGCCACAGGACCTTGTCGGTCCTGTTGAATACTTCTTTGTATTAGTTTCTTTTCGTTGGTTGAGATTACAGGGTTATACGTGAGTATATATAGCAGCTAGGAGTATCAACCTAACCTACTCGGATAGGGCTTCTAATCCTATTGCTACTATAGGTGCCGGATAAGTGTCCGACTAGGACACACAACATCACGTCGTGTTAATTCGTACATTCACCCCGTTAAACATGACGTCCTCGATGCGTCCTGGATCCCAAATGCGATGACTACAACTCATAGGTGTGATCGTCGACATTGCCTTCGTCGTTACTCGCAGCATTTCAGGGACCGCCCTTACTGTCATCGGCTCATCCAATACTTGACGCTAGCGCTCCTCCTTGGTCGGGTCTTCAACCTTCACCTGTTCATTGGTGATTGGTAGACTGTCTTTTTGATCGTTGAGGGGACATCTTTTGAACTCGAGCGTGACCAAACTTCGGTCTAACTTTGCGTTCCAAGCTCTTGGCGCTTGCTTCAGCCCGTAAAGTGCCTTCTTGAGCTTGTAAACTTTCCCTTCTTTGCCTTTCTTCTCGTAGCCGAGGGGTTGTTCCACGTACACTTCTTCTTTGAGGTCGCCATTGAGGAAAGCGGATTTCATATCCATATGATGAACCTTCCAATCCTCTTGTGTTGCCAAAGCTAGGAGCACTTTCACCGTCTCGATTCGAGCAACCGGTGCAAACACCTCCTCATAGTCAACTCCTTGACGTTGTACGTAACCCTTTGCAACGAGTCTTGCCTTGTGCTTCACAATGGCAACGTTCGTGTCCTTCTTCAACTTGTAACCCCACTTCAAACCTGTGGCCTTTTGGTACGGAGGTCGGGTTACCAAAGTCAACCTGCCATTGCTCTCGATCGCCTTCATCTCCTCATCCATGGCATGCATCCAACTTGAACTTTTGCTCGCCTCTACGAAGTTCGCCGGCTCCTCAACTCCGAGTAAGCACAAGTCAGAGTACTCGAGCACAACTGGCTTTGCGTACTTGTAGACTTTCTTGAGGGTCTTGTAGCGACGAGGCCCGGAATAATCCGTTGTGGCTTGCGAAGGAGGCGACACAAACTGTGTCTGCGTCGATGCACTTGAGGAAGATGGTTGAGTCCTGGGCGTGGTAGATGCCAAATCATTGGCATCCACGTTGTCGACATCCTTGTCGTTGGCGTAGTCGTTGTGACCGTGACTATCATCTTGATTGTCGCTGTCACTATGCGCCTCGTTTTCGATGTCACTGTCGAGATCTCTGCCTGTTTCGTGCGCGTCGTTGTTGCTATCACCTTGTGACCCATGCGCGTCGTTGTTGGTGTCGGCACCATGATGATCACTACCATTGTGGTCACCTTGGTTGGGTGTCTTGCCAACCACCTGGACGTCTTCCCCTGCATCATCATCACTTGGAAATTCAACTGCGAATATGTTACCATTTGGAGCATCGTTGGTTGCTGCGCTCCAATTCCACGCTTGGTTTTCTTCAAACACGACGTCGCATGAAATCCGTAGACGCTT
Source organism: Triticum aestivum (assembly GCF_018294505.1). NCBI lineage: Eukaryota > Viridiplantae > Streptophyta > Magnoliopsida > Poales > Poaceae > Triticum > Triticum aestivum. The sequence goes on along the minus strand of NC_057799.1, from coordinate 580,638,165 downwards.
GTTTCGTAGATCGTAGAAGCGTTATGCCTTGGTGCCGGAACTCCTCTCGTACCCGATGAACACCGTCTTGGTGCTACGATCGGCAAGCTTTGAGAGATGCGGCTCCACCGTCTTCACATGTGCCACACACCCAAACGTCCGTCGATGAGACACATTCGGCTTCCGTCCGTAAATTGCTTCATACGGAGTCTTGCCGATCACTGCCTTCGTTGGAGCCCGGTTGAGAAGATAGACCGCTGTCGAGACAGCTTCTCCCCAAAAGTCCCTGGCAAGTTCTTGCTCTTGGGTAAACTTCTTGCCATGTCAATGACGGTTCGATTGCGCCTTTCAACAACCCCATTCTGCTGCGGCGTATAAGGTGCCGTGAGGAACCTCTCTATGCCAATCTTCTCGAAGTAGTCGTTGAACTCGTTTGACGTAAACTCTCCACCGCGATCTGTCCGTACAGCGCGAACCGTCAGCTTGTGTTCCATCTCCGTTGCAGCCTTTAACTTCTTAAACGCTTCAAACGCCTCATCTTTAGATCGTAGGAGAATGACCCACATGTATCTCGAGTATTCATCTACCAGAAGGAAGAAGTACTTGTTTCCTCCATGAGTTGCTGGGGTGATAGGGCCACATAGATCGCCATGGAGCAGCTCGAGTAAATCACTTGCACGATAGGTAGACTGAGCACGGAACGGCCTGCGGTGCTGTTTTCCAACAAAGCACCCATCACATACTCGATCAACATGGTCGATAAACGGCATCCTAGATACCATCTCCATCTTCGACAACTTCTTCAAGGCGTAGAAGTTAACGTGTCCAAATCTAGCATGCCATAACCACGAATCATCATCACTCTTGGCGAGCCAACACTCCAGTTGAGATTGATCAAGGTTGATGATATAGAGCCTGTTCCGCGTGCGATTCACACGGGCTAGCACGTTTTGGAGGTTGGCAAGGATCGTCATCACTCCGTTCTCAATATCCACCTTGCGTCCATTCTCATCAAGTTTCCCAACAGAGATGATGTTGTTGCGTAGCCGTGGGATGTAGTATACTCCGGTGAGTATGCGATGTTCTCCTGTGAGAACCTCGAAGTGGACAGAACCTTGCTCGCAAATCTCCACATTTGAACCATCACCGAACTTGACCGGGCCTTGAACATCATATTCCAGCTCGAGGAACTTCTCCTTGCACCCCGTCATGTGGTTACTGGCACCTGTGTCTAGATACCATGACACGTTCTGGCTTCCAGATAACTTTGGTGTTACCTTTGTCATGAAGTAGCACCTTCCGGTTTGGTTTCACAACCGCTGTTTGGACGAGATCACAAACTTCGGCCATCAGAAGACATGGACGTTCGTCTTCCTGCGTCGCCAAATTTGCCTTGATCTCCCGCTTGTTAGGCTCCACGAGATCACAAACTTCAGCCATCAGAAGACCTGGACGTTCGTCTTCCTGATTCGCCAAATTTGCCTTGACCTCCCTCTTGTTAGGCTCCGGACATTCCTTCGCAAAGTGACCCATCTCATTGCAGTTATAGCACTTTACGTCGGACATATCCAAGTTCCGTGGCTTCCGCTCTTTAGATCTGTCCGCCTTACCACGACCTTGTGGCTTGCCTTTGCCTTTTCCGGTTTGTCCGCCGCGCTTCGCGCTGCTTGAGCCTTCACCACCGTTGTGCCTTCCTTTGCTACTTGGGGACTCCCAATCTGCGCGCGAGTACATGAGTTGGTCACCACCTCCTCCTTTGCCCTTCCGACAGCCACGAGCATTCTCTTCCCACGCCCGCAAGCGTCCGATCGCCTTCGTTATGGTCATGTCGTCGATGTCGTAAAGCTGCTCGAGCGTGCCGATGATGTACGTGAATTTATCAGTCACCAAACTGAAAAACTTCTTCACAATCTCGGTCTCGTCGAGCTTTGTACCAATCGCGCGGATCTCTCCCACCAAAGTAGTCAGACGCATGGCATAGTCGTTCACCGATTCAGTTTCCTCCATCGTAATACTAGGCTATACCTAGTAATACTATTCGTACACGGTGAGTACCTCCAAGCCCGTATCGGACAAGGAGTAGTAAGTCATGTTTAATTCTAACATTCACCCCCCTAAACATGACATACTCTTTTCTGTGACCTGGATCCCAAACACAATTGCTCGTATGCTTTACCTTTGGCATTGCCTTCGTCATTTCTCATAGCATCCCAGGGATCGTCTTTGCTATCATCGGCTCGTCCATAGCTTGACGCCAGCGCTCCTCCTTGGTCGCGTCTTCAACCTTCACCTGTTCTTTGGTGCTTGATGAACTGTCTTTTGGATCATCGAGGGGACATCTTTTGAACCCGTGTGAGGCCAAACTTTGGTCTAACTTTGAGTTCGAAGCTCTTGGCGCTTGCTTCAGCCCGTAAAGTGCCTTCTTGAGCTTGTAAACTTTCCCTTCTTCGCCTTTCTTCTCGTAGCTGAGGGGTTGTTCCACGTACACTTCTTCATTGAGGTCGCCGTTGAGGAAAGCGGATTTCACATCCATATGATGAACCTTCCAATCCTCTTGTGCTGCCAAAGCTAGGAGCACTCTCACCGTCTCGATTCGAGCAACCGGTGCAAACACCTCCTCATAGTCAACTCCTTGACGTTGTACGTAGCCCTTTGCGACAAGTCTTGCCTTGTACTTCACAATGGCACCCTTCGTGTCCTTCTTTAACTTGTAAACCCACTTCAAACCTATTGCCTTTTGGTTCGGAGGTCGGGTTACCAAAGTCCACGTGCCATTGCTCTCGATCGCCTTCATCTCCTCATCCATGGCGTGCATCCAACTTGAACTTTTGCTCGCCTCTACGAAGTTCGCTTGCTCCTCAACTCCGAGCAAACATAGTCCGGAGTACTCCAGCGTAACTGGCTTTGCATACTCGTAGACTTTCTTGAGGGTCTTGTAGCGTCGAGGCCCGGAAGAATCTGTTGTGGATTGCGAAGGAGGTGACACAAATTGTCTCGGCGTCGATGCATTTGAGGAAGACGGTTGAGTCTCGGGCATGGTAGATGCTGGGTCATTGGCATCCGCGTCGTCGGCGTAGTCGTCGTGACCGTGACCATCATCTTGATTGCCATCATCACTATGCGCCTCGTTGTCGATGTCGTTGCCGAGATCTCTACTCGTGTCTTGCGTGTCGTTGTCGCTATCACCTTGCGACCCATGCGCGTCGTCGTCGGTGTCGGCACCATGATGATCACTACCATTGTGGTCACCTTGGTTGGGCGTCTTGCCAACCACCTGGACGTCCTCCCTTGCATCACCATCAGTTGGAAATTTAACTGTAAATATGTTACTGTTTGGAGCATCGTCGGCTGTTGTGCTCCAATTCCACGCTTGATTTTCTTCAAACATGACATCGCGTGAAATCCGTAGACGCTTGGTTCGTGGATCGTAGAAGAGGTATGCCTTGGTGCCGGAACTCCTCTCGTATCTGATGAACACCATCTTGGTGCTACGATCGGCAAGCTTCGAGAGATGTGGCTCCGCTGTCTTCACATGGGCCACGCACCCGAACGTCCGTAGATGAGACACATTTGGCTTCCATCCGTAAAATTGCTTCATACGGAGTATTTCCAATCACTGCCTTCGTTGGAGTCTGGTTGAGAAGATAGACTGCTATCGAGATAGCTTCTCCCCAAAAGGTCCCTGGCAGATTCTTGCTCTTGAGTAAGCTCCTTGCCATGTCAACGACGGTTCGATTGCGCCTTTCAACAACCCCGTTCTGCTGCGGCGTATAAGGTGCCATGAGGAACCTCTTTATGCCAATCTTCTCGCAGTAGTCATTGAACTCGTTCGACGTAAACTCTCCGCCATGATCTGTCCGTAGAGCGCGAACCTTCAGCTTGTGTTCCATCTCCGTTGCAGCTTTTAGCTTCTTGAACGCTTCAAACGCCTCATCTTTAGATCGTAGGAGAATGACCCACATGTATCTCGAGTAGTCATCTACCACAAGGAAGAAATACTTCTTTCCTCCGTGAGTTGCTGGGGTGATAGGGCCACATAGATCACCATGGAGCAGCTCGAGTGCATCACTTGCACGGTAGGTAGACTGAGCAGGGAACGGCCTGCGGTGCTGTTTTCCAACCAAGCACCCATCACATACTCGATCAACATGGTCGATAAACGGCATCCCAGGTACCATCTCCATCTTCGACATCTTCTTCAAGGCGTAGAAGTTGACGTGTCCAAATCTAGCATGCCATAACCACGAATCATCATCACTCTTGGCGAGCCAACACTCCGGTTGAGATTGATCAAGGTTGAGGATATAGAGCCTGTTATGCGTGCATTTCACACACGCTAGCATGTTTTGGAGGTTGTCGAAGATCGTCATCACTCCGTTTTCAATATCCACCTTGCATCCATTCTCGCAAGTTTCCCGACAGAGATGATGTTGTTGCGAAGCCGTGGGATGTAGTACACTCCGATGAGTATGCGATGTTCTCCTGTGAGACCCTCGAAGAGGACAGAACCTTGCCCGCAAATCTCCACATCTGAACTGTTGAGGATATAGACCTTAGAGTCACCCGCCAGGAGGGGCCGGGTTACTCGTACAGTCATCGCCGGCAGCCCGGAGCCAAGTTTCAAGACGATGGGCCAGAGATGGGCTGAGACCCGGATATGGCTTAAGGCCCGTAGTTACAATCATTATTATAGTAGAACTTGTAGCGTAAGGCAAGTATAGTTTAGAGTCCGAGCCGGACACTCCTATGAGCCGGCCGGGACTCTAAGGGCTGCTGGGCGTGTTCCTCCCTATATAAAGGGACGACCCGGCAGCGGTTTAAGGGCGACAACAATCTCATCGAGAGCCGGGCATAACTATTTAGCTCCTGGCGATCGTAACCCTAATCAATATCACCTCAAACTGGACGTAGGCTTTTACCTTCAGCGTAAGGGGCCGAACCAGTATAAACCCTTGTGTTCCTTGTCCCGCATAACCCCTTCAAGCTTCCTAGTTGCGATGGCTTCACGACTAAGTCCTAGCTCAAGGACATCTGTCGTGACAATTCCACGACAGTTGGCGCCCACCGTGGGGCTGGCGCACGGTGGATTTGAGTTCTTGAAGGGCGGCTTCGAAGGGCTCAAGGGATACGCTGTGGGCCGGATGACCAAGAGTCGTCGCGGCAAGCTCTACATCGACGATGCAACCTGGGGCCCCGACAACGGCTCAATCGAGTACGGGTTCCGGGTCCCCTTTGGCGGAATTCACGTCTTCATTGGCAAAATTGGTGAGCCGGGCCCCGAGCCGGAGCTCTGCACCGATCTCATCGAGACGGCTCAGCGCGCACGACCCGGCAGGGCCCTGCCTGCCTTAAGGCATGCTTTTGTGGGGTGTATCCATGAAGGACTCTCCGATCAATCTAGATCCGGTGATGGGACGGCCGCCGGCTCTGACGGCGAGTCGGCCACCGATGAGTCAACCTCGTTGTACCAACTTCAAGATGGCAGGCTCATGGGTTGTTCCGATGGCGACAGTATTCCGGACCTTTTTGAGCCGCCAAGTCAAGTTGGAGTTTTTATGGCTGGTGCGCAGCCTGTTCAGAACCCCGCTGCTGGATCGGGAAACCAGGTGCCTTCTCCGGCTCAGGTGCTGATGGATCTTACGGACAAGATGACGGCCCTGTTAGCCGCCACGGTTGACCCGGCGGATCAAGATCAGCATGATGCGGAGGTGGCGCAGTTAAAATTGGATTTGATAAAAGCTAAAGAGGATCTTGCAGCAGAAGGGATCAGGCTGGCTGCGGAGCGGGCGGCTCTCGACGCTCGGACTCAGCTGATTAAGGCGCAGTCCTTCCAACTCACGATGGATCAGAACGCGGCCAATGAGGTCATGAGAAGGAGGCATCAGAAGGCCCAGTCTCGACTCCCACCGGTTTACGATCCACGCAATCTCTTCAACACGCCGGGTGCAGGGTCTAGTAACCCGCCAGGGGTCATTGCGCCCGGGTCTGGACCCCTTACTCAGCCACGGGTGATGGGGCCTCCCCAGGTGCCCCCTGCCCCGCCTCAGTATGTGCCAATACCCCCGGGTCATTATGATAACCCGCTGGAGAACATGGTAGCTGCGGCAGCACGGCTGGCGGCTCTCCCCGTTGACGGCGATTCTCCGGCGGCCATCGAAACCCGCCGGGTCAGGGAACTCCTACAGACGGCACTGGCACAGCAAGAGGCGTACTCCTACAGCCGGGACAGGATCCACTCGACCCCTCGTCCAGGCTAGAGCCCGAGTTACAGCCGGCACATGGTCTCAGCAACCGGCTCAAGTAATGTCCGACGCCATGACCCGCCCCCTGGCCATGGCCCGGCTCATAATGGAGCCTTTTACGCAGCAGACCAAGCGCGGCAAGAGGCGGAGCAGGTGCCTCAATTGACGGCTTACCAGACCCCACCGGCTTATCCAACGACTTCCGTTGATGTGGGTATCCCTACCAGGACCGGGGGTGTCCCTTGTTTGGTGCCAGCTATCCGTAATGAACATCTACCTAAGGACTTCAAGGGCCCTAGGAAGGTGCCGAACTATACAGCTGACTTACAACCTGCAGCCTAGATTGAGAGTTATGAGATGGCTATGGAATTGCTGGAGGTCAGTGAGGCGGCCATGGCCAAGTATTTCACCATGATGTTAGATGGAACTGCCCGCACGTGGTTGAAAGGGCTACCACCGAATTCCATTGGGTCCTGGGCTGAGCTGAAAGCCCGGTTCATCCAAAACTTCAAAGATACCTGTAGGCAGTCTATGTCAATTGTGGATTTGACTAACTGTAAGCAGCAGGAGGGTGAATCCACGACCCATTGGGTTCGCCGGGTCAAGGAGATCATACATTCGTCAGATAAGATGGATGCCGGCTCTGCAGTCTTAATGTTGGAACAGAACTGCCGCTTTGTGCCCCTTAAGATGAAACTCGGGCGGCTTAAGCGCGACTGCACCGATATGGGTACACTGATGGCGGCTCTTGTCAAGTACGCTGATTCCGATGGTACCAAGGATCCCCCTTCAGATGATGAAAGGACAGGGAAGGGAAAGAAGAACGGCAATGGCAAGGGTCCTCAGTTTAACCCGGGGAGCCAGGGAGGAGGTAAGCGTAAGGCCGATGGCAGCCTAGAGTTTGTAGCCAACGCCAACTCCCAAGGTAACAACCAGCGACGCAAGGGGAGGCCCCCTCCCCGAGGCGGCGGGTCAGGTCCAACGCTGGAGCAGCTGTTGAATGAACCTTGTCCAAGGCATGGCTCTAGAGAGAAGCCAGCGACTCATTTGTGGAAGGATTGCGTGATCATGAAGGCCTTTAAGAGCTACAATGTCCCGGGCGGCGGCTCAGGCGCCGGCGGCTTTCATGGCCCGGGCGCCGGCTCAAATTCCGGTCCTCAGAACGGTCAAGGGGGCTTTAATCAACAGTCTGGTCAGGGTCATCAACAGCAGCAGGGGGGTTACCAGACCAACCCAAAGCAGCTTAGCGGTGGACAGTATCATGTGTTTACCACTAGTCTGTGCAAACGAGATCAGAAGCTTCACAAGAGGGCTGTGAATGCTGTTGAGCCGGCAGTTCCACGCTACTTGCGGTGGTCTGAGCAGCCTATAGTGTGGAGTAGGGAGGATCACCCTCCCCGGGTGGATAACCCAGGCCACTTGGCCTTAGTGGTGGCTCCTCAGGTGGGAGGTTATAAGTTCACAAAGGTACTCATGGATGGAGGCAGTAGCATCAACATCCTCTATTATGAGACTTTTCGCCGTATGGGGTTAGTTGATAAGAACCTCAGCCAGTCAAACACTATCTTCCATGGTGTGGTACCTGGTAAGTCGGCTTATCCAGTCGGCAAGATCGAATTGGAAGTGGCTTTCAGTGATGAGAACAACTACAGGGTGGAGAAGTTGACCTTTCAGGTGGTCAAGATAAGAAGTCCATACCATGCTATATTTGGACGGCCGGCTTACGCCAAGTTCATGGCACGGCCGTGTTATGTGTACTTACAGCTCAAGATGCCGGGTCACAATGGGACCATTACGGTTCACGGCAGCCGGAAGGTGGCTCTGGAGTGTGAGGAAGGTGATGCAGCTTATGCAGAGTCTGTTTGTGCTACAGAGGAGTTGAAGTTTTACAAAGACAATGTTGACCCAACAGACATGACCTCTCTGAAGAAGCCGACTACGGAGACTGAGCCGGCGATGAAATTTAAGTCGGCTGATTAAACTAAGCTTGTTGATTTTGTTCTAGGAGATTCATCTCAGCAGTTTAGCATCAGTGCCAATTTGGATCCAAAATAGGAAAGCGCGCTCATCGAGTTCATCCGTGAGAATAGGGACATCTTCGCATGGAAACCTTCTGACATGCCAGGTGTACCTAGAGAACTCGCTGAGCATACTCTCAATGTTGATCCGAAATTTAAGCCGGTCAGACAGTTCCTTCGACGGTTTAATGAGGAGAGGCGGAAAGCCATTGGTGACGAAGTGGCCCGGCTCTTGGCGGCCGGGTTTATTGTGGAAGTTTTTCACCCAGAATGGTTGGCTAATCCGGTGCTCGTGCTCAAGAAGAATGGCACCTGGCGGATGTGTGTGGACTACACGGACTTAAACAAGGCGTGTCCGGCTGATCCTTTTGCCCTCCCCCATATTGATCAAATCATTGATGCTACGGCAGGTTGTGCACGTTTAAGTTTCTTGGATGCTTATTCCGGATATCATCAGATTAAGATGGCAGTTAAGGACTAGGAGAAGACGGCGTTCATCACTCCCTTTGGAGCCTTCTGCTATGTGTCTATGCCATTTGGACTCAAGTGTGCACAGGCGACTTACCAGCGTTGTGTACAGAACTGTCTTCATAAGCAGATCGGGCGCAATGTTCACGCATACGTGGACGATATTGTGGTTAAATCCATCAAAGAGGAAACCTTGATAGATGATCTAAGGGAAACCTTTGATAATCTCTGGGTCTATAAGATGATGCTTAACCCGGCCAAGTGTGTCTTTGGTGTTCCTGCAGGCAAGCTCTTGGGTTTCTTGGTTTCTGACAGAGGCATTGAGGCTAACCCGGAGAAGATCAAGGCCATCACCTCCCTAGCTAAGCCGGCGTGTATAAATGACGTTCAGCGCTTGGCGGGTCGCATCGCTGCTTTAAGCCGGTTTATAAGCCGTTTGGGTGAGAAGGCCATGCCTTTATATCAGTTGATGAAGAAAACTGATAACTTTGTCTGGAATGATGCAGCTAATACCGCTTTTGAGGATTTGAAAAAGCAGCTGGCAGAGCACCCAGTCCTTGCTGCTCCGGTTGATAAGGAGCCCTTGCTACTATATGTGGCGGCAAACGCGCGAGCCGTCAGCGTGGCTATTGTGGTGGAGCGCAAGGAGGCGGGTAAGGAGCATCCGGTTTAGCGGCCCGTTTATTATGTCAGCGAGGTGCTCATTGAGTCCAAACAGCGGTACCCGCATTGGCAGAAGCTCGTATATGGTGTGTTCATGGCGAGCCGGAAGCTTAAGCATTATTTTCAGGGTCATCCCATCACTGTGGTCAGTTCTGCCCCTCTTGGTGATATTATTCAAAACAGAGAGGCCACAGGGAGAATTGCTAAGTGGGCTATAGAACTTGGACCTCATGGCCTCAAATATGTGCCACGCACTGCTGTTAAATCTCAGGCTTTAGTGGATTTCATCAATGATTGGACAGAGTCACAGGTGCCTGAGCAAAAGCCGGATAACACTTATTGGACTATTCACTTTGATGGGTCCAGACAGCTGGAGGGCTCGGGGGCTGGCGTTGTATTGGCTTCCCCTAAGGGTGACAAGTTCCATTATGTGCTACAGTTGATGTTTCCTTGCACTAACAATGCGGCTGAATACGAGGCTTTGCTCCACGGTCTTCGGGTGGCTAAGGAGATGAGTTTAAGCCGGGTAAGGTGCTTTGGTGACTCAGACTTGGTGGCTCAACAAGTATCAGGCACGTGGGATTCTAAGGATCCTCTCATGGCGGCTTATCGCCGTGAGGTTGATGCCATTGCTGGGCACTTTCAGGGATACCAAGTGGAGCACATTGATCGCAGGAAGAACGAGGCGGCTGATGCTTTAAGCCGGCTAGGCTCTCAGCGAAAGCCGGTGCCGCCTAACACTTTCCTGGATGTCCTGTATAACCCTTCGGTTAAGTTGCCTATAGAGGAGGACTTGGCTATCCCTGACCCGGAGGCACGACTGGTGGCGGCTCTTCATGTCATACCAGACTGGACAATGCCATATCTGGCTTATATAACCCGGGGAGAGTTGCCTGAGGATGAAACTTTGGCCAGGCAAATAACCCGGCGGGCTAAGTCAATGATCGTCATCGATGGCGAGTTACATCATCACAGTGTTTCAGGGGCATTTCAACGTTGTATCTCCCCTGAGGAAGGCCAAGAGATCTTGCGGGAGATCCATGAAGGGGATTGTGGCCATCATGCCGGCTCAAAATCCCTTGTAGCCAAGGCTTTCCGTCATGGTTTTTATTGGCTGACGGCTCATGCTGATGCAGAGGACTTGGTCAGTAAATGTGATGGTTGCCAAAGGTTCTCACGACGGGCTCATGTGCCGGCTCGGGAGTTGAGGATGACCCCAATCACTTGGCCCTTTGCGGTCTGGGGGCTTGATATGGTTGGGCCTTTTAAACGGTCCAAGGATAAGAAGACCCACCTCTTGGTGGCAGTTGACAAATTCACAAAGTGGGTGGAAGCTGAGCCAGTTAGCAAGTGCGATGCAGCCACGGCAGTTCAATTTATGAAAAAGGTGATTTTCCGCTTTGATTTTCCGCTTTGGTTTTCCACACAGCATTATAACTGACAATGGCACCAATCTCTCCAAAGGCGCCATGGAAGAATTTTGTCAAAGAGAGCATATCCGACTTGATGTTTCTTCAGTGGCTCATCCTCAATCTAATGGTCAAGCTGAGAGAGCTAACCAGGAAATTCTGAAGGGCATCAAGCCCCGGCTTTTGGTCCCTTTGCAACGGACGCCGGGTTGTTGGGTGGAGGAGTTTCCCTCCGTCTTATGGAGCATCAACACTACTCCTAACAGGTCTACAGGCTTCACGCCTTTCTTCATGGTTTATGGAGCAGAAGCAGTCCTCCCCAGCGACATCCGTCACGATTCACCTCGTGTGGCGGCTTATGTTGAGCCGGATAATGAACAGGCGCGCCAAGATGCTCTGGACTTGTTGGACGAACAGCGTGATGTGGCAGCAGCCCGTTCAGCGATTTACCAACAAGACCTGCGCCATTATCATAGTCGCCGGGTTAAAACCCGGGTCTTCTAGGAAGGCGATCTGGTGCTCCGGCTCATCCAAGATCAAACAGATGCGCACAAGCTATCCCCGCCCTGGGAAGGACCCTTTGTGGTCAGCAAGAATTTGCACAACGGGTCATATTACCTCATTGACATTCGGGAGCACAAAGATTCACGTAAGTCGGAGGAAGAGACCCGTCGGCCGTGGAACATAGCTCAGCTTCGGCCTTACTACACTTGAGCTACCGGCTCTCGTGGTACATATTTATCTCAGCCATGTATATATTATGATAAGCAATAAATCAGGACATCTGTCCTTTTCTCTCCTCCAAATATGTGTGTGTTGTTTTTATTACAAGATTACATGCTGACTTAAAGGAGGATCCGGCTTATGATCGTATTCGAATCTAGCCGTAAGCAGTAAAGTCACTTGGGGGCTTCCTGTTCAAACATGGGTCGTATTCGAACCAAAGAGAACATAGCTGTCGATACCCATTTGATTGGCAAAGTGCCGAGCTCATTGGGAGGTTGCCTTTGGTCATATTTGAATCATAGTTTAACCCCTCTGAGAACCGACGTGGATCGTATTCGAATCAGCGTCGTTAAACAATTTTAAGAATCACTTGGGGGCTTCCTGTTCAAACATGGGTCGTATTCGAACCAAAGAGAATATAGCTGTCGGTACCCTCTTGATTGGCATCGCCACACCCACTGGGGGCTATATGATCGTATCCGAATCTTGGCTTAACCCCTTTGGGCCGGGTCTCTGGTCGTATTCGAACCGGAAGCCCCTAAGTTCTTCTGCTTTTTCACAAGTTTACTCTGAAGTGTGCATGGCCGGGTCTCACTTGCCGGCTTAGCTTTGGTTTACAGTGTTAGTTGCACGTCATGGGTGTCATCAAGGCAAGTAAATCGGAGTTAAGGTATCAACCTTACTACCCGGGTTATTTAAACCGGAAGTATGCTTACAGGCTGTTAAGTGTGTTATTCCGGCTATGTTCAGAGTATAATTAAGGACCAGTCTTTTTTGAGTCATATTCCGGGTTATTTATCTCAAACACCTGATTCTCAGGGCGGTAAGCCGCCTCGAGACTTGTGATTTGCCTTTCTATGCAGATACTTAAAGGCACCTTTTGAGGTTGAAAAAAAACAAAGGGATGATTATGGCCCGGAGAAACATCAAGGAGACAAATTCAAAGGGCTTTCGCATTCAAAACGTGCACGATGGCACGGCAGAGATAAACTGTTGCACCTACTCTATTACAACAACTCTTCAAGTCTAAAAGATGGAACAATGTTTGATAAACCGCCAGCTAAATTATGATGCCCGCTGAGTTGAAGTCCCCGGCTCATTCCTGTCTTCTCCTCCGGCTGATCCCAAGACCTCGAAGGTTGATGATTTCCAGTCGATGCCGCTGAGAGCTTCGAACTAGGCCTCTTCGTCAATTAACCCGGCCGGATCAATCTCCGGGGCGAAGGTGTGCTGACGAGCCGGAGGGATCAGATTGAGGGCTTCATAGCGAGGGGTTGGAATCCTCTGATTCTCCGCATCATAACCCGGCTGGTACTTGGTCAGGTCGGTGTCGTTCCCGATGAGGGTGGCCACCGGGCGTACAGCCTTCACGCACGCTGCGAAGTCCTTCTGTTCGAAGGCTGAGCCGTCTTCCTTCAGGCTTGGGTAACCCTGGGCGATGTCTGCCGGGTCTAGCTCCGGCAGGAATGCTTTGGCCCGGCTCAGCGCGGCGATTGCTCTGGCTCTCGCGGAGGCCCGTCGCAGCTCTTGGATCCGCTGCGGCAGAACAGCGAGCCGGCGCAGGACTTCGGCCAGATGAGTTGGCACCTCGTTGGATAGGGCCACCACAGCTAAGGCACGCTGTGACCCGGTGTAGAGCTGTTCCACCAGGGTGTACACGGCCTTTAACTTGGTGACCACACTCTGGTTGAGGTTGGCACTCCTGGGACCTGTTTAACAGAATCAGATAAGCTGGTGACAAGGATGAATCATGACATATACAAACTTGATGAAAGCCGGTGAGGCGACTTACCAAAGATAGCAGCCACCATTTGGGAAACCTGGCGCTTTAGGCCGGAGAGCTCGGCGGTCTTCTCAGCGAGGGCCTTCTCCGCCTGTTCCGCCCGAGTCACCAGTGCGGCCTTCTCTTCGACCCAGGCTTTTCTCTCAGCATCAAATTCGGTCTTCAACTTTTCTTGAGTGGCGATGCTGGATACAAACTTGGCGTTTGCCTTCCGGGTCTCCATCTCCTGCATCTTTAGCCGGCTCTTGAGATCCGCAAGATCCACCTCTAGTTTCTTGCCAGCAGCCTGTATATATTTCCGGGTTAATTAACAGTCATTATATATGTCCCAAGCGCTTTCCAAGCAAAGACTCTTGGCACTTGGGGGCTAATGCATATTGAACGTATCTATCTACATACCGTCGGCTCAGTTGAGTAAGCCGGAACCTAAGTCTACAACATATTCAAGTATAAGTCGTCAACTTGGGGGCTAGCATGGCAAAGGTAACTATGCAGTAAAGTAAGAAGACAGCAGAAGGATACCTCAGATTTTTTTTGGATCTGGTTGACCATGGCAACCTCGGCGTCCCGGCTCTTGTGTACTTGGCTGATGTAGCCAGAGACGAGCTCTCCAATGCTCAAGTCGGTGTAGCCGGAGAGGTCCAGGTTCACCCGGTGGGGCTGCAGCAACTCCCCCTTCGCGGAGCATTTGGCCAACGCGGTCGGTCTCCCCGGCTCAACGAATTCCGTCCGGGTGATTACCACGTCCGGTTCGTCTGCTGGTGGAGATGAGCCGGAGGCCTCCGGGTTAACCGAAGCTTCGGTCGTTGCCTTGGTAGTCGGGGCAGGGGCCTCAGGCGCCGTGTCCATTGGAGTGGTGGCTTCGGGGGCGGAGGCAGCTGGCGGCTCTTGAGCCGTCGCCTTCGGGTCAGGTAAGTCTGGCACTCCGGCTGACCTGGTCTTCTACGCTCTTTTGGTGAGCTTTGCCTGGGCACTGAAAGGACAGAAGTGTTAGGCACACAAAGAGTAAGTACAGACAAGATAATGTAAGAAGATTGTTGTTACCCGGGCGCAGTCTTGAAGGCCGGCAGATTTGACTGCATGGAGTCACCCGAAGAGGGGGAGGTCTCCTGATAATTGGAGTCAGAAGAGTTGAGTGGCAGACGGATAACACCCGCCAATGGATGAAAAGGGTACAAGTGAGAAAAAACCTCAGTGCGACGCTTCCTTGTTGCGTCGGGTAACCCGGCGGAGAGGTCGGTGTCCTTGCGGGCCCGGGTGTGACGCCGGTTTTCGTGAACCTGCTGCTTCAAAAGAAATTGAGGGTCTTGATGAGCTAAAGGATGTGAAAAGCTTACTTTCCGGGTTACTCTTCGGACTTTCAGCTGTGGGAAGGGCTCCGAGTCGGAGGAAAGTGACATTACCTCTTCAACCACCGGGTTACTGGCGCCGGTGTCATCCTGTCAATGAGCAAGTGTTGATAAGGCGGATAGCAACAAACAACGAATATAGCAAGAAGTTAAAGGTTTAAGGGTTACCTCTGACTCGGAGCTGTCGCTTAATTGCATTAGCTCCGAAGCAGTGGGTCTGCTTCCCTTTTTGCGAGGGGCGGCTTTCTTGGCGGCTTTCTTCGCCTTCCTGGCCTTCTTGGCCGCTTCATGGTCATATTTGACCCGCCAGAACTTATCATCAGCCTGAAAGATACAATGATTGATTCTTAAAACGGTTCAGATAAAGGTTATATACAGACGAAGATAAAAGTTAAAGTCAGCGGCTTACCGCTGGGGCTGGATTGGTCTTGCAGAAGGGGGCTAACCCGGTTCTTCCGCAATCTGCCAGGCTCTCGTTTAGAAGAGCCTTGGTCTCTTCCTCTGCAACGTCTTCTGGAAGATCATTGCGACTGTGCCTCTGCGGGTCATCCTTTCGCCCGGTGTACTTCACACATTAAGCCGGGGCGGTGGCTCAATGGGATCACCCGCCATGAGATCCAGACCCGGACTAGGTCAATTCCGTTCAGACCGTTGCCTAGCAGGGCCTTGATCTTATTGATAGTTGGAAGCAGAGGCTGGCGTTCCGCTGCAGTCAGTTTGTCCGACAGCGGATGAGTCGGCTCTAGACGTGTTGGGCGAAAGCCGGGCAGCGGGTTCTCGTCAGCCGGGGACGTATCTTGGCAATAGAACCAAGTCATATTCCAGTCCTTGGGGTGGCTCGGCGGCTCTGCGTAAGGGAAAAGACAGTCCCTACGCCGCTGGATGGAGATGCCACCTAACTCCAGACTTGGCCCGTTGGCACACTCATTTTGGCGGTTTAAGTAAAACAGCTCTCTGAAAAGCAGCAGATTAGGCTCTTCTCCAAGGTACACTTCGCAAAAGACTTGGAAGTTGCAGATGTTGGGTACGGAGTTGGGTCCTATATCCTAAGGCCGTAGGTCAAAGAAGTTGAGCACGTCCCTGAAAAACTTTGAGCCGGGCGGTGCGAAGCCCCGGCTCATATGGTCTGCGAAGATCACTACCTCCCCGTCCCTTGGCTGTGGTCTCTCTTCCGACGGGTCAGGGGCACGGTAGGACAAGATTTCCTTCTTAGGCAAATATCCGGACTTAACGAAATTGGCCAGGGTCTCGTCGGTGACGTTGGACCTCATCCAGTTGCAAGTGATGGGAGCCTTGGGAGGCATGGTGAAGGTTGGTAGTCTATGATAAAGAGAAAAGTGTCCGGGTTAATTATAAGCCGGAGATCTATCGTTCAAACTAAGATGGCGGCTTATGAAGGGGACTAATGATATATGTTCAGATACAGTGGGTTATTTAAGCCGCAGGGGGATTCAGAGTAAGTTGGTTATCTACGGCTTTACCACAGTTAAGCCGGAGGTTTCTACAGAGCATGGTTCTCTTTAAACCGGGAAGTTCTACGGCGCGTGTTTTCTTTAAGCCGGAAATGTAAGCCGCCAAGATTCAATGGTTGCAGTTTTTACTAAGTGTGGTAAAACAGGTTTCGCATACTACCGTAACTTTTTTGGATCAAAATGGTCGGAGCAAAGAAAATTTTCTAGACCTAAAATGCGGACGCAGGGGAGTTCTTGAGCTCGAAGGAGATCTTATGCAGTGGAAAGAAGTGTGTTTTGCAGGTGAAATGAGTAATAAACAACTACTGCAGCAAGTCTATACATATCTAAGATCAAAAAAGGGTGGCAACTACGAGAACTACTGAAGCCTGCGGACAATGGCGAAGAACACGGATGAACTGTTTGAACTCTACCGCAGATCTGTTCTAACAAGGCAGAAGAAACTCACCCGAGTTGGAGAAGAGCGGAAGTCGCCGCCGTTTATCTGGTCCGAGTCAGGGTGATGCAGCGGCCGGGTTGATGAAGATTAGGGGCGCGACGGCGGCGGCAGTGGCAGAGCTCGGGCAGAGGAGCGACGGAGCAAGGAGGAAGAAGAGAGCGTGAGAAGAGCCCGTTGGGCCGGCCTATTTATAAGGCGAGGTCATAAGTGGGCGCGAGATTCAAGGAGACCACGGCGTGGTTATCTCCCCCCCACGACGCCTCGATTTTCGGAATGACAGTAAAGCAAAGATCCGTTGCGGATCTGGCGGAGTAAAAAAACGGACTTAATGGAGGATGATGTCATGGCGGATTATCCGGAGTCCAGAGGATGACGTCACTCCGGGTTATGGCCTTCACATGAATGATAAACCGGAGATTTTTCCTGTCAGAAGAGTTGAAGATTGACATGAGCCGGCTCAAATCAATCTGGGGCCTAATGTTGAGGATATAGACCTTAGAGTCACCCGCCAGGAGGGGCCGGGTTACTCGTACGGTCATCGCCGGCAGCCCGGAGCCAAGTTTCAAGACGATGGGCCAGAGATGGGCTGAGACCCGGATATGGCTTAAGGCCCGTAGTTACAATCATTATTATAGTAGAACTTGTAGCATAAGGCAAGTATAGTTTAGAGTCCGAGCCGGACACTCCTATGAGCCGGCCGGGACTCTAAGGGCTGCTGGGCGTGTTCCTCCCTATATAAAGGGACGACCCGGCAGCGGTTTAAGGGCGACAACAATCTCATCGAGAGCCGGGCATAACTATTTAGCTCCTGGCGATCGTAACCCTAATCAATATCACCTCAAACTGGACGTAGGCTTTTACCTTCAGCGTAAGGGGCCGAACCAGTATAAACCCTTGTGTTCCTTGTCCCGCATAACCCCTTCAAGCTTCCTAGTTGCGATGGCTTCACGACTAAGTCCTAGCTCAAGGACATCTGCCGTGACAATTCCACGACATGAACCATCACCGAACTTGACCGAGCCTTGAACATCATATTCCAGCTCGAGGAACTTCTCCTTGCACCCCGTCATGTGGTTACTGGCACCTGTGTCTAGATACCATGACACGTTCTGGTTCCCGGATAACTTCGGTATTACTTTCTTCTCATGAAGACCTTGCGGTTCTTACTAGGTATAGCCTAGTGTATATATGTATCTACCCTGCCCCTTTGTAAACAGAAAAGATCAAAGCAATAAAAAGTAAGAGCAAGGCTCGATACGAGCCTTTGGCGATCTATCGATCAGTTTGTTTCATTCGCATGTGTTTCTCGGACGATGTCGAAGTACATCGATCCAATCGATCAAGCTAGCCAGCCGAGGCGTATAAATACGCAAGTTTCCAGCTAGTTACACGTACATGTGTACTAGGCACTAATCGATCAAGCTAGTGTGTTTGTTCGAGTTAGCTTTGCACGCACACATACTTGGTGATCCTGGGTGGTTTTGATCTAGCAATCAAAGCCAACAATTGGTATCAGAGCCTCGACGATCTACGATGACGGACAGCAACGCTGAGTCAGTCAAGTCCGGCAATGGCGGTTCCAAGACGAACAAGAATGGCGACAAGGTGAAGAAGGGCGGCAAGTCCGCGACTAGTGGTGGAGGAATGGGCAGCAAAAACGGACTGGTGCATCGCAACATCCCCATCCAGTACCCGATGCTCACCGACGCCAACTACGGCGTGTGGGCGGTGAAGATGTGTAACATCCCAAATTTTCAATTTGGAATGTTATACATTAGATCATCATTGCATAGCATATTTTATTGCATTTTGGCAAACCCTCGAAAATCCTAAGCTACTCAAGGACCCTAGGAGAGAGTTGGGGATTTTCCCGGTTTTCATATTTGATTTTTTTATCAAATAATAAAACGAGGATTTTTGGTTTTAATTATTTTTCTCTCCAAAAAATATTTCGTATTAAAATAAATGAGAGGAGAAAATATGACTTCTCCAAAATAATTAAAATATTAGAGGAAAAATATTAAAATCCATTATTGGATTTTGTTCGGATTTTATTTGCAATTTTCATTTCATTACAAAATTGCACGTTTTCAAAACTGCATTTTTGGGCCAAGAAAATGTTCATCCCGTTCTAATTATTTTAATTAGACTGTGAAAATTTGTTTTGGCATTTTTGGATTTTTATTTATTTTTCTACGCTTTTTTTAGGTTCGGCGAAATTATTTAAAAAAAACTCGCGAAGCGCGCCGACTGGGCCGAAACCTATGCCTTGTGCTTCACAATGGCAACGTTCGTGTCCTTCTTCAACTTGTAAAGCCACTTCAAACCTATGGCCTTTTGGTTCGAAGGTCGGGTTACCACATTCCACGTGCCATTGCTCTCGATCGCCTTCATCTCCTCATCCATGGCGTGCATGCAACTTGAACTTTTGCTCGCCTCTACGAAGTTCGCCGGCTCCTCAACTCCGAGTAAACACAAATCGGAGTACTCGAGCGTAACTGGCTTCGCGTACTTGTAGACTTTGTTGAGGGTCTTGTAGCGACGAGGCCCAGAAGAATCCATTGTGGCTTGCGAAGGAGGCGACACAAATTGTGTCGGCGTCGATGCACTTGAGGAAGACGGCTGAGTCCTCGGCATGGTAGATGCCAGATCGTTGGCATCCACGTCGTCGACATCCTCGTCGTTGGCGTAGTCGTTGTGACCGTGACTATCATCTTGATGGTCGTCGTCACTATGCGCCTCGTTGTCGATGTCGTTGCCGAGATCTCTACCCGTGTCTTGCGCATCGTTATCGCTATCACCTTGCGACCCATGCGCGTCGTCGTCGGTGTCGGCACCATGATGATCACTACCATTGTGGTCACCTTGGTTGGCCGTCATGCCAACTACCTGGACGTCCTCCCCTCCATCATCATCAGTTGGAAATTCAACTGTGAATATGTTTCTGTTTGGAGCATCGTTGGTTGTTGCGCTCCAATTCCACGCTTGATTTTCTTCAAACACGACGTCGTGTGAAATCCGTAGACGCTTGGTTCGTGGATCATAGAAGCGGTATGCCTTGGTGCCGGAACTCCTCTCGTGAACACCATCTTGGTGCTGCGATCGGCAAGCTTTGAGAGATGCGGCTCCACCGTCTTCACATGTGCCACGCACCCGAACGTCCGTAGATGAGACACATTCGGCTTCCGTACGTAAATTGCTTCCTACGGAGTCTTGCCGATCACTGCCTTCATTGGAGCCCGGTTGAGAAGATAGACCGCCGTCGAGACAGCTTCTCCCCAAAAAGTCCCCGACAAGTTCTTGCTCTTGAGTGAACTTCTTGCCATGTCAACGACGGTTTGATTGCGCCTTTCAACAACCCCGTTCTGCTGCGGTGTATAAGGTGCCGTGAGGAACCTCTTTATGCCAATCTTCTCACAGTAGTGGTTCAACAATATGTTCATAGAGTGCGAACCTTCAGCTTGTGTTCCATCTCCGTTGCAGCCTTCAGCTTCTTAAACGCTTCAAACGCCTCATCTTTAGATCGTAGGAGAACGACCCACATGTATTTCGAGTAGTCATTTACCACAAGGAAGAAATACTTCTTTCCTCCGTGAGTTGCTCGGTGATAGGGCCACATAGATCACCATGGAGCAGCTCGAGTGCATCACTTGCACGGTAGGTAGACTGAGCAGGGAACGGCCTGCGGTGCTGTTTTTCAACCAATCACCCATCACATACTCGATCAACATGGTCGATAAACGGCATCCCAGATACCATCTCCATCTTCGACATCTTCTTCAAGGCGTAGAAGTTGACGTGTCCAAATCTAGCATGCCATAACCACGAATCATCATCACTCTTGGCGAGCCAACACTCCGGTTGAGATTGATCAAGGTTGAGGATATAGATCTTGTTCCACTTTCGATTCACACGCGCTAGCACGTTTCGGAGGTTGTCGAAGATCGTCATCACACCGTTCTCGATATCCACCTTGCATCCATTCTCGTAAAGTTTCCTGACAGAGATGATGTTGTTGCGAAGCCGTGGGATGTAGTATACTCCAGTGAGTATGCGATGTTCTCCTGTGAGACCCTCGGAGAGGACAGAACCTTGCTAGCAAATCTCCACATTTGAACCATCGCCGAACTTGACCGAGCCTTGAACATCATATTCTAGCTCGAGGAACTTCTCCTTGCACCCCGTCATGTGGTTACTGGCACCTGTGTCTAGATACCACGACGCGTTCTGGTTTTCGGATAACTTTGGTGTTACCTTTTCTCAAGAAGTAGCACCTTCTGGTTTGGTTTCACAACCGCTGTTTGGACGATATCACAAACTTCGGCCATCAGAAGACCTGGACGTTCGTCTTCCTACTTCGCCAAATTTGCCTTGATCTCTCGCTTGTTAGGCTCTGGAGAATCCTTCGCAAAGTGACCCATCTCGTTGCAGTTATAACACTTGACCTCGGACATATCCAAGTTCCGTGGCTTCCGCTCTTTAGATCGGTCCGCCTTACCATGACTTTGTGGCTTGCCTTTTCCTTTGCCTTTTCCGGTTTGTCCGCCGCGCTTCGCGTTACTTGAGCCTTCGCCATCGTTGCGCCCTCCTTTGCTACTTGGGGACTCCCAATCTGCGCGCGAGTACATGAGTTGGTCACTACCTCCCCCTTTGCCTTTCTAACAGCCACGAGCATTCTCTTCCCATGTCCGCAAGCGTCCGATCGCCTCCGTTATGGTCATGTCGTTGATGTCGTAAAGCTGCTCGAGCGTGCCGATGATGTATGTGAATTTATCAGTCACCGAACTGAAAAACTTCTCCACAATCTCGGTCTCGTCGAGCTTTGCACCAAGCGCGCGGATCTCTCCCACCAAAGTAGTTAGACGCATGGCATAGTCGTTCACCGATTCAGCTTCCTCCATCTGCAACTTGTGAAATTGGCGCTTCAGCACTTGTGCCCGAGCCTTCGTGACGCGATCTTCTCCGATCCTCATCTCTTTGAGTGCGTTCCATGCCTCTCTTGTTTTCTCGAACTCCGCCAATGTCATCAGCACGGAATCTGGCACAGACTGGGCTATGGCGGCCACGGCACCTTCGTCACACTCCTCGTCGACGTCGTCGTCCGTAATGGTCTGCCACACTCGCAGGGTTCGGAGAATGATCTTCATCTTCACTGCCCACATGCCGTAGTTGGCTTCTGTGAGCATCGGGAACTGGATGGGGATGTTGCGATACGTCAGTACATTGGCGCAGCCCGTTCCGCCACCACTAGTCGCTGACTTGCCGCCCTTCTTCACCTTGTCGTTGTTCTTGTTCGCCTTGGAACCGCCGTTGCCGGACTTGACCGACTCTGCGTCGCTGTCCGTCATCGTTGATCGTAGATCGTCGAGGCTCTGATACCAATTGTTGGTTTTTGAACTGGCTAGATCAAAACCACCCAGGAACTGTGCATGTGTAGTGCAAAGCTAGCTAGACAAGCAGGCAGCTTGATTGATTCTCAAGCACCTCACACACGTACGTAGACGTATATGTGAACTTGTCCTGGTCGGCGGCCTCGATGAAACGTCTCGACGTAGCTTTAGCGAACGAAAAAAACAGACCGATGGCCAAGGGCTCGTATCGAGCCTTGCTTTATTGCTTTTCTGATCTAGTGATTTACAACACAAGGATAGAAGCATATATATGGTCCCTCCGGAATGCGGTGATTTTTTCGACCACCTCCAAATCACCTCAATTTTGTCACACATGATATCTTTCACAAACAGAGCTAGGTTTCCAAGGTTTAATATTTTTTCAATTTTTTTGAATTTATACTGCCCTCCAGACTGACTGATCATAACATCCGTCTATACCTTAAGGGGGCATTGTAAAATATATTTTCTTCCAAATTTTCTTTCATAGACATGTTTGGCACATGTGGGTCACCGTGTAAAAGAAAATGTGGGTGATTTGGAGGTGGTGGAAAAAATCACCGCATGTTCAAAAAATGGCTTAAGTTAAGACCAAATGGTCCCTCCGGAATGTGG
>NC_057799.1:580605284-580615320 GCF_018294505.1 Triticum aestivum | reverse complement strand
AATTTTCTTTCATAGACATGTTTGGCACATGTGGGTCACTGTGTAAAATAAAATTTGGGTGATTTGGAGGTCATGGAAAAAATCACCTTTGTTCAAAAAATGGCTTAAGTGACCAAATAGTCCCTCCGGAATGCGGTGATTTTTTCGACCACCTCCGAATCGCCTCAATTTTGGCACACATGATCTCTTGCACAAACAAAGCTAGGTTTCCAAGGTTTATATTTTATTGAATTTTTTTTAATATATACTGCCCTCTAGACTGACTGATCATAACATCCGTCTATACCTCAAGGGGGCATTGTAAAATATATTTTTCCAAATTTTCTTTCATCGACATGTTTGGCACATGTGGGTCACCGTGTAAAAGAAAATGTGGGTGATTTGGAGGTGGTGGAAAATATCACCGCATGTTCAAAAAATGGCTTAAGTTAAGACCAAATGGTCCCTCCGGAATGCGGTGATTTTTTCGACCACCTCCAAATCACCTCAATTTTGGCACACATGATCTCTTGCACAAACAAAGCTAGGTTTCCAAGGTTTTATATTTTTTCAATTGTTTTGAATTTATACTGCCCTCTAGACTGACTGACCATAACATCGGTCTATACCTCAAGGGGGCATTGTAAAATATATTTTTTCCAAATTTTCTTTCATAGACATGTGGGTCACCGTGTAAAAGAAAATTTGGGTGATTTGGAGGTGGCGGAAAAAATCACCTTTGTTCAAAAAATGGCTTAAGTTAGACCAAATGGTCCCTGCGGAATGCGGTGATTTTTTCGAACACCTCCAAATCACCCAAGTTTTGTCACACATGATCTCTTGTACAAACAAAGCTAGGTTTCCAAGGTTTTATATTTTTTTGAATTTCTTTGAATTTATACTTCCCTCTAGACTGACTGATTATAACATCCGTCTATACCTCAAGGGGGCTATGTAAAATATTTTTTGCAAATTTTCTTTCATAGGCATGTTTGGCACATGTGGGTCATCGTGTAAAATAAAATGTGGGTGGTTTGGAGGTGGTGGAAAAAATCACCGCATGTTCAAAAAGTGGCTTAAGTTAAAAGACCAAATGGTCCCTCCGGAATGCGGTGATTTTTTCGACCACCTCCAAATCACCTCAATTTCGGCACACATGATCTCTTCCACAAACAAAGCTAGGTTTCCATGGTTTTATATTGTTTTGAATTGTTTTGAATTTATACTGCCCTCTAGACTAACTAATCATAACATCGGTCTATACCTCAAGGGGGCATTGTAAAATATATATTTTCCAAATTTTCTTTCATAGACATGTTTGGCACATGTGGGTTACCGTGTAAAAGAAAATTTGGGTGATTTGGAGGTGGTGGAAAAAATCACCTTTGTTCAAAAAATGGCTTAAGTTAGACCAAATGGTCCCTCCGGAATGCGGTGATTTTTTCGACCACCTCCAAATCACCTCAATTTTGGCACACATGATCTCTTGCACAAACAAAGCTAGGTTTTCAAGGTTTTGTATTTTTTTTAAATTTCTTTGAATTTATACTGCCATATAGACTAACTGATCAAGATATCGGTCTATACCTCAAGGGGGCATTGTAAAATATATTTTTTCCAAATTTTCTTTCATAGACATATTTGGCACATGTGGGTCACCGTGTAACAGAAAATTTGGGTGATTTGGAGGTGATGAACAAAATCACCTTTCTTCAAAAAATGACCTAAGTTAAAGACCAAATGGTCCCTCCGGAATGCGGTGATTTTTTCGACCAACTCCAAATCACCTCGATTTTGGCACACATGATCTCTTGCACAAACAAAGCTAGGTTTTCAATGTTTTATATATTTTTGAATTTTTTTTGAATTTATACTGCCCTCTAGACTGACTGATCATAACATCCGTCTATACCTCAAGGGGGCATTGTAAAATATATTTTTTCCATTTTTTTCATAGACATGTTTGGTACATGTGGGTCACCGTGTAAAAGAAAATGTGGGTGATTTGGAGGTGATGGAAAAAATCATTGCATGTTCAAAAAATGGCTTAAGTTAAGACCAAATGGTCCCTCCGGAATGCAGTGATTTTTTCGACCACCTCCAAATCACCTCAATTTTGGCACACATGATATCTTGCACAAACAAAGATAGGTTTCCAAGGTTTTATATTTTTTTGAATTTTTTTGTATTTATACTGCTCTCTAGACTGACTGATCATAACATTGGTCTATGCCTCAAGGGGGCATTGCAAAATATATTTTTTCCAAATTTTCTTTCATAGACATGTTTGGCACATGTGGGTCACCGTGTAAAAGAAAATTTGGGTGATTTGGAGGTGGTGGAAAAAATCACCTTTGTTCAAAAATGGCTTAAGTTAGACCAAATGGTCCCTCCGGAAAGCGGTGCTTTTTTTACCACCTCCAAATCACCCAAATTTTGGCACACATGATCTCTTGCACAAACAACGCTAGGTTTTGAAGGTTTTATTTTTTGAATTTCTTTGAATTTATACTGCCCTCTAGACTGACTGATCATAACATCCGTCTATACCTCAAGGGGGCATTGTAAAATATTTCTTTCCAAATTTTCTGTCATAGGCATGTTTGGCACATGTGGGTCACCGTGTAAAAGAAAATGTGGGTGATTTGGAGGTGGTGGAAAAATCACCGCATGTTCAAAAAGTGGCTTAAGTGACCAAATGGTCCCTCCGGAATGCGGTGATTTTTTTGACCACCTCCAAATCACCTCAATTTTGGCACACATGATCTCTTGCACAAAAAAAGCTAGGTTTCCAAGGTTTTATATTTTTTTGAATTTTTTTGAATTTATAGTGCTCTCTAGAGTGATTGATCATAACATCGGTCTATACCTCAAGGGGGCATTGTAAAATATATTTTTTTTCCAAATTTTCTTTCATAGACTTGTTTGGAACATGTGGGTCGCCGTGTAAAAGAAAATTTGAGTGATTTGGAGGTGGTGGAAAAAATCACCTTTGTTCAAAAAATGGCTTAAGTCAGACCAAATGGTCCCTCCGGAATGCGGTGATTTTTTCGACCACCTCCAAATCACCTCAATTTTAGCACACATGATCTCTTGCACCAACAAAGCTAGGTTTCCAAGGTTTTATATTTTTTTGAATTTTTTTTGAATTTATACTGCCCTCTAGACTTACTCATCAAAACATCGGTCTATACCTCTAGCACTACTAGGAAAAGGGCTATAGCTAATATGGACATTAATGGTGCACCATGTATGTGGTGCGCCACTGCTATAGCGCCATTAGTGTCCTCATTACTAATGGCGCACCAGACACACGGTGCACCATTACTAGCAAATTTTTTTCCAAAACTATTAATGGCGCACCAGGGCACAGTGCGCCATTACTAGTTTTTAACTAGTAATGGCGCACCACACGCTCTGTGCGCCACTACTAACAATTTTTTTACTTTTTTTTTCAAAACTAGTAATGGCGCACCTGTGTAAAGTGCGCCATTACTAGTTCAAACTAGTAATGGGGCACCACAACCACGGTGCGCCACTACTCACAATTTTTTTTTCAAAACTAGTAATGGTGCACCCCTAACTGGTGCGCCACTAGTAACCAGGGTTACTACTGGCGCATTTTTAGGTGGTGCACCATTAGTAACCTGAGACCAGCTAGATATTTTGGACAGCCACCTACCACACTCACTTTCCCCACTTCATTCTCTCCACCTCCTCCTCCAAGCTTGTCTCGGCTGCCTCCTCCTCCTCACCTCATTTGCACCATAGATTCACCCAAATTAAGTGGTTAAATTACCTTTTTTGATAGGTAAGTAAGGGGAAAGCTTTCTTTATGTTGTAGATCTACTTTTTTCTCCCTCCTACAACGTGCACATGCACTTTTTATGGCCTAGCTAGATCTACGTATGTTTGTGGTGTTGCATATGTTTGTAGTGTTGCATATATGTTTGTGTTTGCAAGTACCGGTATTTGAAATGCAATAGTTGCCAATATTTTGCCGGAATGTTGATTCATTTCGTTTCGGCGAGAATTTGGCACTATGCATTCTTTTTGGTCCTATTTTTAGGCAAAGTCATGCCAAATTTTTTCTTGGTTCTAAAATATCGTTCTGCTCTACCCCGCAGGCGACCATGGTCCGCACGATGACCGAAGGCATCGTGAATAGGTTTTTGAGCTCCACAAAGGCCGAGATGCTTCAAAAGAACGAGACGGAGATAAGATGCACTAGTAGAAAAAGGGTCAAATGTCAAGCACATTAGTGCCGGTTTGCTTTTGAGCCGGCACTAATGTGTGCATTAGTGCCGGTTCCAACGGCTAGCCAGCCGTTTTCATTAGTACCGGTTCGTGGCCGACCTTTAGCACCGGTTCATGCCACGGACCGGTACTAAAGTGAGTGGTGGCAGGATGTTGTCAGTCCGGGGCCCCTCCAGCACCTTTAGTACCGGTTCATGGCACGAACCGGTGCTAAAGGTCGTCCTACATAAGCCCTTTGTCCACCCGAGCTCGCTCTGTTCTTCCCCTTTCCCCTCTCCTCTCTGTTCTTCCCCTCTTCCTCTCGAGCTCATCACACATTTTTCCCAAAATTTGTCAAGATTTGAAGGCCCCCATCCATTCAAATGATCACAAAGGTTAGCAACTTTGTCCTTTCATCTCTCATTGCTAGATTAGCTCTTGCAATGCTTTGTATAGTGATTAATTTATGAGTTTAGTAATTTGGTAGAAAATATATGTGCTAGTATTTGATTTATATGCAATTTGTGGTCAAAACTAACATTTAGTTTGCATATGTAGGTGTGGTTTACTTAGTGCCTTCTAAATCTCCGTCGTAACCACAGTCGATCGCCCGCACCGTTCCGTCGCCGGCACCACCTTGTGGTGAGCCTCTTGTTCATGAATGTTTTACATTACCAAATTGATGTTTGTGTGATTTGGATATATAGTTACTCGTATAATTATCTTACCCGTACGTTGTTTGTTATACATAGTGCCATGGTTTTGATATCCGTCCCCGTCGGTCCTCGTCCTTGTTATGATTCGGATGTGGTATATTCTCTTTTAAAACTAGTTGTTGCATTTCGTGTTTATGACAAATTATGCCCATCAAGTTGACATAGATATTTTTGTCTAGGAGGTTTGTGAACCGGAAATTCCAACCGACCCTATTGTCGAGAGGTTAAATTTAGTTGAAAGAGAAAACGAGTATTTGAAAGAAAAATTGAAAAGAATTGAGGGGGAGAAGATGGAATTGGAGTTGCATGTTGCCGATGTCGTCGATGATCACAAGATCAAGATGGAGAAAATGCGCTTGAAGATTAGAAAGATTAGAAAATATGCCATTGATAGTGAGGCTTGGTATCATTATGCTGTTGGATCAATTATTACCTTAGTTGCGATCTTGATCTCATTTGTTGTTGCATTTAAATTCTTTAGTTAGAGAGTTATTTGTTTGTTGCATTTAAATCTTGTATGAACTTTATGTATGAACTTGTATTAATTTGGTCTATTCGGTGTTGTGTAATGAAGATGAGCCGACAATGGATGTACGATGACCGATGCTCTCCCGAGTTCATTAATGGCGTGCAAACTTTTCTGCTTGCGGCTGAGGCAAACAAGCGGGCGGATAGTTTTATGCCTTGTCCATGTTTAGTCTGTAAAAATGATCACAATTACTCTACGTCAAGAACCATTCACGTCCACCTGTTTAAGTCCGGTTTCATGCCCCACTATAATGTTTGGACCAAGCACGGAGAAAGAGGGGTTATGATGGATGACAATGAAGAAGAAGAGGACGACGACAGCTATCCTGGCCATGGGTTCCCTGAATACGATGATACAACAATGGGGGAAGAAGCTAAGCTGGCAATGCGGGAAGAAGCTCAAGAAGAGGCATCAGATGAGCCCGCTGATGATCTAGGTCAAGCCATTGCCGATGCAAAGAGAAACTGTGCAAGTGATTTGGAGAAGAAGAAGTTGCAGCGCATGTTAGAGGATCACAAGAAATTTTTGTACCCGAATTGCGAAGCTGACAAGAAAAAGTTGGGCACCACACTGGAATTGCTGCAATGGAAGGCAGAGAATGGTGTATCTGACAAGGGATTTGGAAAGTTGTTGGTAATGATAAAGAATGTGCTTCCAAAGGACAACGAATTGCCTGAGAGTACGTACGAAGCAAGGAAGGTTGTCTGCCCTCTAGGGTTAGAGGTGCAGAAGATACATGCATGCCCTAATGACTGCATCCTCTACCGCGGTGAGTACAAGGATTTGAACGCTTGCCCGGTATGCGGTGCATTGCGCTATAAGATCAGGCGCGATGACCCTGGTGATGTCGAGGGCGAGCGCCCCAGGAAGAAGATTCCTGCCAAGGTGATGTGGTATGCTCCTATAATACCACGGTTGAAATGTTTGTTCCAAAACAAAGAGCATGTCAAGGCGATGCGATGGCACAGAGAAGACCGTAAGAAAGACGGAAAGTTGAGAGTACCCGCTGACAGGTCGCAGTGGAGAAAAATTGAGAGAAAGTATGGGAAGGAGTTTGCAGATGACGCAAGGAACGTATGGTTTGGTCTAAGCGCAGATGGCATTAATCCTTTTGGGGAGTAGAGCAACAACCATAGCACCTGGCCTGTGACTCTATGTTTGTATAACCTTCCTCCTTGGTTGTGCATGAAGCGGAAGTTCATTATGATGCCAGTGCTCATCCAAGGCCCTAAGCAACCCGGCAACGACATTGATGTGTACCTAAGGCCATTAGTTGAAGAACTCTTACAGCTGTGGAATGGAACAGGTGTACGTGCGTGGGATGAGCACATGGGGGAAGAATTTGACCTAAAGGCGTTGCTGTTCGTGACCATCAATGATTGGCCTGCTCTCAGTAACCTTTCAGGACAGACAAACAAGGGATACCGCGGATGCACGCACTGTTTGGATGATACCGACAGTATATATTTGGAGAATTGTAGGAAGAATGTGTACCTAGGACATCATCGATTTCTTTCGAGCAGGCATCCCATAAGAAAGAAAGGCAAGCATTTCAAAGGTGAGGCGGATCACCGGACGAAGCCTCGGCACCGTACTGGTGCTGATGTACATGATATGGTCAAGGATTTGAAGGTAATCTTTGGAAAGGGTCTTGGCGGACAACCTGTTCCAAAGGACGCTGACGGACGCGCACCCATGTGGAAGAAGAAATCTATATTCTGGGACCTGCCCTATTGGAAAGACCTAGAGGTCCGCTCCGCAATCGACGTGACGCACGTGACGAAGAATCTTTGCGTGACCCTGCTTGGCTTCTTGGACGTGTATGGGAAGACAAAATCCTGAGGCACGGGAGGACCAGCAACGTATGCATGGAAAAGACGGCATACATCAGGGGCATGCCAGCTACGCTCTTACCAAAGAAGAGAAGGAAATCTTCTTTGAATGCCTGCTCAGTATTAAGGTACCGTCTGGCTTCTCGTCGAATATAAAGGGAATAATAAACATGGCAGAGAAAAAGTTCCAGAACCTAAAGTCTCATGACTGCCACGTGATTATGACGCAACTGCTTCCGGTTGCATTGAGGGGGCTTCTACCGGATAACGTTCGATTAGCCATTGCGAAGCTATGTGCATTCCTCAATGCAATCTCTCAGAAGGTAATCGATCCAGAAAACATACCAAGGTTAGAGAATGATTTGGTGCAATGTCTTGTCAATTTCGAGTTGGTGTTCCCACCATCCTTCTTCAACGTCATGACGCACGTCCTAGTTCACCTATGCGAAGATATTAGTGTTTTGGGTCGTGTATTTCTACACAATATGTTCCCCTTTGAGAGGTTCATGGGAGTCTTAAAGAAATATGTTCATAACCGTGCTAGGCCAGAAGGAAGCATCTCCAAGGGCCATGAAAATGAGGAGTTCATTGAGTTTTGTATTGACTTTATTCCTGACCTTAAGCCGGTTGGTGTTCCTGAATCGCGGTATAAGGGCAGACTGGATGGAAAAGGCACGCTAGGAGGGAATCAAAAAATATGTATGGACGGACATTCTCTCACTGAAACACACTACACAGTTATACAGAATTCCGCCTTGGTGGCTCCGTATATGGACGAACACAAGAATTTTCTACGCTCCAAACACCCAGAGCGGTCTGATGGCTGGATTACACGTGAACAAACCAGGAGTTTCACCGGCTGGTTGCAGACACGTACCATGCATGACGCCTCTATTGAAGATGACCTGTACTCGTTGTCCCAGTTACCATCTTCGAATATAATGACTTTCAAAGAGTACGAGGTAAATGGCAATACATTTTACACGATCGCCCAAGATAAGAAGAGCACCAACCAAAACAGTGGTGTCCGCTTTGATGCAACAACCAAGATGGGAAAGGAAACATATTATGGTTACATAGAGGAGATATGGGAACTTGACTATGGACGTGATTTGAAGGTCCCTTTGTTTCGGTGCAAATGGGTCAATATGACACGATATGGGGTAACGGAAGACCCGCAGTATGGAATGACAACAGTGGATCTCAACAATCTTGCGTATGCAGACGAACCATTCGTCCTAGCTAATGATGTGGCACAGGTTTTCTATGTGAAGGATATGTCTACCAAGCCGAGAAAAAGAAAAGACAAGGAAGCGAATGCATCATACGATGAGCCAAAGCGCCACATAGTTCTTTCTGGGAAGAGAAACATCGTGGGAGTGGATGACAAGACAGACATGTCAGAAGATTATGAAAAGTTTGATGAAATTGCTCCATTCACAGTGAATATTGACCCGAGCATCCAGTTAAATGATGAAGATTTTCCATGGCTACGGCGCAAAGGGACATACGCGAAGAAAAAGTTTCACACCCAAAGATCTGGGTTGTGATCGGCTTCACTATCATCACTTTCTTCTGTGTTTCACACCCAGGAGGGAATCTCTGTAATAGTTAGGGTAGTTATGTGTTTTGGCATTTGAAACGCGAAGAAATTTTATGTGCAAACAAATTCTTTCATGCATTTACTGATTTTTTCAGCTAAATGACCCTGAAATTGAAAAGCATTTCAAATGAACTCAGAAAAGGTTGAAAGTTGGCATGGTACCATAATTTCACCCACATAGCATGTGCAAAAAAGTAGAGAGGGTTACCGCAAAAACTGGATGCACTTCGTGTATAAAATGGACAATCTCTTTCGAAGTATCAGGGTTTCGGACGAAAACTCATCCGTTACAAAGGGATTTCACTTTTTAAATAACCTAAGCATTACCAAATTGAATATAATGATAAAACACACTAATATTAAACATAAGAAAAAAGAATCACTGAAAATCTATTTTCAAAGTTAAGTTATTCACAAACTAGTGATTCACACAAATTTCAAATAATTCAAAATGTAAACTATTCAAATTTGTAAACTACCGGCACTAACAGAAAGTTTGTAATTTTTTGTACCTAAAGCAAAAATATTCCCAAAGAAACTCTAAATACAGCAAAAAAACAACTCAAAAATAAATAAACCAAAAATAAATAAAGCAAAAAAATAAGAAAATAAAAAAGCCCACCTACTGGGCCAGAGCGGCCTGCATACGACTAGAAACCCAACCTGTAGTTGGGCCAGGATGCAGGCCCGCAAGCCCAGTAGGCCCACAGGCAGAGTAGGAGAGGTAGGCCCAGAAGGCCTGCTATTGAGAGGAGCTCAATGCAGTGCCCACGTCGGGGCTTATAAACTGGTCCTGGCGCTCCTCAACTAGCGAGGTGGGACTAAACTTCTGCGCCCCTCGCCTGGCAGCGCACACCCTTTAGTACCGGGTGGTGGCACCAACCGGTACTAAAGGGTGGGCCTTTAGTACCGGGTGGTGGCACCAACCGGTACTAAAGGGTGGGCCTTTAGTACCGGTTAGTGCCACCACCCGGTACTAAAGGTGCGCACTTCCCGCCGCTTGGCCTGGCCAAAATCGACCTTTAGTACCGGTTGGTGGCTCCAACCGGTACTAAAGGACCATCCTATATAAGAAACACTTACGAAAATTTCGTCAG
This sequence comes from Triticum aestivum, assembly GCF_018294505.1. Classification (NCBI taxonomy): domain Eukaryota; kingdom Viridiplantae; phylum Streptophyta; class Magnoliopsida; order Poales; family Poaceae; genus Triticum; species Triticum aestivum. The sequence goes on along the minus strand of NC_057799.1, from coordinate 580,605,328 downwards.
TTTCCTCCCACTTCTCTCTGCTTCATCGCCGCCGCCCCGTCCCG
>NC_057799.1:580571588-580605054 GCF_018294505.1 Triticum aestivum | reverse complement strand
CGGCCCGCGTCGCCGTCGCCGTCGCCTCGACCTCGCCCGTGCTGTGAGCCTCTGTCCCCCCTCTCCTCTCCCTCCAATCGAAGCCGCCGCGCGCGCCGCCGGCGCCGTCGCCGTCGCCTGCACACACGGCACATACACACACATACACACACACACACACACCATACACACATACACAATTTTTGTTCTGTTTTTAGGTTTTAGTTTTTCTGTTTTTAGTTTTTAGTTTTTCTGTTATTAGTTATTAGTTTTTAGTTTTTTTAGTTTTTTCTGTATTAATGTTATAGAAATGTTAGTTATATAGAAATGTTAGTTATATATAGAAATGTTAGTTTTTTCTGTATTAATGTTATAGAAATGTTTGTTATATAGAAATGTTAAAGAAAAATTAGTTATACAATTTTAGTTATAGAAATGTTAGTTTTAGATATGGTCGATGTTTTTTAGTTTATTATATTTTTAGTTATAAAATTTAGAATTTGCATATAGGAAATCACAATCCAATCATTTAAAAAATGTTACTTTACTTTTGCGGCATATAGTATTTGTTGTCGACGATGCCTGGCCCGCATCCTCGCCGTCGACCCGTTCGCGACAACGTCCTGCTTCAGAGGACCCATGTCCGGGATTGGGCTCCGCCGGGCTGGCACTGGGAGGTGCTACCTGGAGGGGCGCGACGCTTGGTGAGGAACCCGGCCTCGGGTCCCGTCGTCGACCCTGATCTCCTTTGGTGGCGTTCGCGTGGGCCACATTCGGTGCAGAGGGAGCCGGCCCCGCCGGAGGTGGTGCGTCGTCGTGTCAGGGAGGAGGACGAGCACGTCCATCGCTACATGGCTGCTATGGACGTCAGGTTCTCCAATACCTGGCAGGTTCTTTGGGCAGATGACCGGAGATATGATCCTGTGATGGTTCCTTGTCTTTGGGTGTCCACCGCCCGCGCCCCAGGAACCGCGAGTGGCCTAGATTCTTCTATAGTATTCGATCTTTATTAGCTACCTAGCCAGTGATGTATTCAAGATTATATATTATTTGAGACGATGTATTCGAGATTATATATTATTCGAGACGATGTATTCGAGATTATATATTATTCGAGACGATGTATTCGAGATTATATATTATTCGAGACGATGCATATTATGTACTATATGATTCAGTTTTTCCTTATTGATTGCATCCATGCATTGTAATTTGAATACTAAATTGTTTTATATTTCTTCTGTATTAGTTAAATAAAAGCTATGGCGGACAATACCGGCAGAGAGGGAGAAGAGGCCCTCTTCGAGATCATACGCAGCCCTAGCAGGCCAGATGATCTGAATGAAGCAAATGACGGCTCCCAATATCTGAACAATACCGGGGAGGGTGATGATAAGATATTCGATCTCGACGACCGAGCTGATGAAGTCATGAACTATGATTATGATTATGATGACGCAGACAATGATTATGATGACGAATACAATGTTGATCTTGAAATAACAAAGACTACTGGCGAGGTATATTTATATAAGCAGGCATCTAGTGATCATCACATGTTTTTTTATTTGAAGATATATTAACGAATCGATCTTTCTTCTTTCAGCCCTCCGGATCGAGCAAATCTGCTTCTACAGACAGCAGGACAAAGCGCGGCCCGAGCAAAACGTTGAAGGAAGGTGTAAAGTACAACATCGATTCCATCAAAGCTAGTGGCGAACCCCTCACGCCTAAGAACATTGCGAGCAAGTTCGTTCGTCAGTGCGGAGTTCTTGTGAAGGACCAACTCCCGATCTCCATTCAACAATGGAAAGAGCCAAAAACTAAACGTCCAGATGTTACTTGGGTCGACGACAGAGCAAAACAAAAGCTTTGGGAATCTCTGATGGAACATTTCACCCTACCAGATTATTTCACTGATGCAGATGTGCAGAAAGTCAAGGACGCTGCTCTTAAGAAGATGGCAATTGCATTCAACACCCACAAGAAAACAGTATGGGCCAACTACCTCGCTGCAGAAAGGAAGACTCCAGAATTCAAGGGAACACTGGAGAAGCAAAGAGAACACTGGCCCGCTTTCGTGAAATTCAAGGAATCGGAATTATCTAAGGAATGGTCGAGAAAAAACAAGGCCAATGCCGCAAAAAAGACGCAGTTCCATAGGCTGGGTCCAGGTGGCTACGCGGTGGCAATGCCTAAGTGGGATAAGTCTGAGCAAGAGATGGAGGATGCAGGGTCCCTCCGGTTACTAGGAGCTGGCCCCCCAGGTGCAGAACTTGGTTCTATGCGCATGGGGGGGCGTTGGACCCGAAGACAGGCCTGGTTTCAAAGAAGGCAAGTCTAAAAGGAGCAGAACAATAGTTACTTGACGCAATAGAAGATGCTCGAAAGGGGGTGTTCACGCCCAACAGAGAGAACGACGAGCTTACGCGCGCCCTGGGAAATCCTGAACACCCGGGAAGAACACGAGGCAAGGGCGTTATTCCCTGGTATGAGGGCTTTTCGGAATGGGACGACGACTACATGACCCGTGCAAGAAAGAAGATGGAGGAGGAGAAGAAGAGGAAGCTGGAGGAGGAGCAGAGGAAGCAGGACGCGGAACGCCTTCAAGGCCTAGAAGCAAGGCACGCGGACTTGGCACTCAAATTCCAGCAGCAGTAGCAGCAGCAGATCAACTCACTTAGCCAGGAAAGGGGGTCTCAGCAGCGGCAGCAGCAAGCGGATGATCATCCAGCATTGGATAGCACCGTCCCATCGATGCCGAGAAGCAGCGTTGGTTCCGCCCCGAGCGACGCACTGCTGGATACATACCCTGTGGATGACATCATAGAGAACACTAACTGTGAGCTACACTTCAAAATGAAGAACATATCCATGAAGGTGGCGAACGTCGTTGCTTTTACAATTACCCCCGAAGTAACCTTCCATTGCACCCCGATTCCAGCGGGCTATGCTCGTGTCTTGGTTGATGAGGTGGTGGGCCCATATTCGGGGCTAGAGCTTGACATTCCTGGAGGTGACGATGATCAAACACTGAGAGAGGCCATACATCGTATCATCCTATGGAAAAAGGATTGCATCATCTTTCGAAGTCCACCGACACCGCATCTGCCGACTCCTCCTCGAAGTCCGCCATCGTGTCAGCAGACTCCCGCTCCTCCAAGTCCACAAACGCGTGAGCAGACTCCTGCTTCAAGTCCGGCACAGCGTCAGGCCACTCCTCCTGTTTCAAGTCTGACACTGTGTCAGGTCACACCTCCTGCTTCAAGTCCGGCACAGCGTCAGGCCACACCTCCTGCTTCAAGTCCGACACCGTGTCAGGCCACACCTCCTGCTTCAAGTCCGGCACAGCGTCAGGCCACTCCTCCTGCTCCAACTAAGCCACGTCAGCCGTCTCCGCCGCCTAAGCAATCGCAGAAGAGACACGCCGCAGCTATGGTGCGTAGCGGTACGAGTCGAGGTAGTACAGAAAGTACAGGCGGAGACAAGCGATATAAATATGGTCCAAGCAGCCTCGCTCCTCTTCCTCAGAGGCCTTACGACATGACCGAGGAGCAAAACGATGCAACAGTGCGGGCCGAAGTGGACGCTCATTTTCGACCGAAACCGGCAACGCCGCCGAGGGAGAAAGTGCCTGAGGAAAAGATTGACCACTTCATTCGTATGGCTAGACCACCAGCTCCCAAGCCTGTTGACTCAGACTATGAGCGCCAAATCAGGAAGGCACATCGAGCACGACTACAGAAAGAAGCGAGCTCGAGCTCGAGCCAACAAGCAGCTGTCAAAAAATGCGGGAAAACCGTTCCCCAGCTGGGAGAACAGGCGGGGCAATTGACCCCCCCGCATGTTGTGCCAACAACACATGAGAGTACGCGCGCCCAATATTATTGTGGGCAAACCATTTACGTTCCCGAGCTGGGCGATGTGGTAATAACCGAGGAGGATATAATGCAGGATGAAATGCTCAAGATCACTGTTGGACAACTCCTCGATATCGAGCCCATGCCTCCGCTTAGAGAGGAGGAAATAAAACGGAAATATGTCCGCGGCGAACCTTTGGTCGAGCCCGAGGAGGTCAAGAACCTCCCAACGAGAATGTATGAATTGCATGATTGGTACATGAAAATTACCAAGATTTCCAATCGGGAGTCCCTCATGGTGCAAGTCGAGGAAGATCATTACTTCCATAAGAAAGCTCTGGCCGTTGAGTATTCAGAACTATTTCAGTTATTCAATCAAGATGCACTCGACAAATCTATCGTCAGTTGCTATTGTTTGTAAGTGATTTCTTTCTGTAATTTAAGTCTCAAGCTAGCTCTAGTGCTCATTGATTGATCATTAATTACCTGTAATTATATATCCTCACTATATATTCTTTTCTGTGGTATTATGCAGGATGAAGATGTATGAAATGAAAAAAGCTGGACGCTATGGCATTGGGTTCATTGACCCAAATATCGTTAATGAATACAGATGGAAATTGGAATGGTGTAGACAAGATGTAGAGAAAAACATGGTAGAGTTCTTGAAGCGCCTCAATAGCAATGAAGATATACTACTTCCTTACAACTTCGAGTGAGTCACACTGTCTTGTACTACAAATTCTGTTTTTGCTTACTAGCTACATGTTAATAAGTGTATAGGGTTTAGGGTTATAGTTGATTAGTGTTATGCACATGCCCGCTTAATTTATACATGCAAACGTATGCGCATGCAGCTTCCACTGGATCTTCTTAGACATTAAAGTTGACGAAGGAAAAGTTGAAGTACTGGACTCACTACTTAAAAAAATAGTGACTACAGCATCGTGAAGGGGATAGTCGACAGGTTATTTCAATCATTATTAACTATATCTCGGCCTATTTAGTTTGTCATTTCCTGATATGAACTATTTTTAATAACTCCTTTATTAATTTTCTTTGACTGGCTAGCTGCTATGGCCTAAGTACATCAAGGTGACTCCAGGAAAATGGCGACAAAAGCTATGTTGGTATCGACCCAAGGTAAGTAATTAAGTAGTACTGGCTAGCTAGCTACCATCTCTTTAATTCTTGTTTCAATACCATTAATTAATTAACATGCTTGATTAATTATTATCTGATTAAATTCTATTGTCGTAAAGGCCCTGAAGCAGGCGCCGGGGACTGAAGTGTGTGCATACTACGTTTGCGAGAACATTCGCATGATGGCGTCCGAAAGGAGCAGATCTGATAGACAGGACTGGGTACGTTTGCCAGAACACTATTCACAAATCTTACATGATTGTCGATATCTAGTCACACAACTAATACACATGCATATTGATCTCCTTCTTAACAGTTCAAAGATGTGCGGGACAAGCTCCTATCAGAGGAGCGCATACGAGCACTTCAAGAGGAAATAGCGGGATTTTTGCTCGACCAGGTCATAGATCCCAAAGGAGAATATTATTACCCGCTACCGCCCCCATGAACCACTTGTCATCGTGCTCCGAAGGCACCAAGGCAACATGTAGGAGAAATTGTATATATATACATGTGTATGTGTGAATAATTAATGGTGGTTGTGAGACATTCGATTATATATATATGATCAGTTCTACGAGAAAATCTATTTATATATATGCATAACGTGTACAATATGTAGTATCGTAAAATACCAGCAAACAAAAAAGAATTAAATGGAAAACACAAAATTAATGGAAAAATAAAAATTAAAACCAAACCCCCCCCCAAACATTTAGTACCAGTTGGTGCTACCAACCAGTACAAATGGTCTACCAGCACCCGGGCCTGGCTCGTGCCACGTGGTGGCACTTTAGCGCCGGTTCGTGCCGAACCGGTACTAAAGGGGGGGGCCTTTAGTCTCCACTCCATAGTGCCGGTTGCAGAACCAGCACTAAAGGCCCTTACGAACCGGTGATAAAGGCCTGTTCTGCACTAGTGATGTCCGTGTCGAAGATGCAAGCTGAAGAGCCTTATTGCGGATCCGGATTCCGGGCAGGTGCGGGACCACCTGCTGTTGCGTGGTTTCATGGATGGCTATCGGTGACAAGGTGATGAAGATGACTATGAAGTCGTCCATGGGGGCCGGGCAAGAAACGAGGAAGGGTAGCAAGACAACTACCACGGCGAGGGCGGGCGAGAAGACGAAGAATCTCCAGGACATGATCACGACGGTGATGCAGTACACAGTCATCATGTAGAAGATGCCGGACATGATGATGAGGAAGATCAAGATGAAGGGCATGATCATGAAGATGAAGATGCCGGAGCAGACGACGATGGACCATCGATGGGCTGGGTGCAGGACCCTCATATTCAAGAGCTGCTTCTCAAGCAGATGGATAACGCAAGAGCTGCCGCCCGAGAGAAAGCCAAGCTGGATCAACTGGAGATAGACGCGGTTACTCCATTGTATGAAGGATGCAGGCCCGAGGATACCTGCTTGAAAGTAACGCTCATGGCTCTGGAGATGAAGGTAAAACACAAAATGACCGACGCATGCTTCGACGAGAACATGTCATTCTGGCACGAACGTCTTCCCAAGGGGAACAAGTGCCCGACCAATTTCGAGGAGGCGAAGAAAATCGTGTGTCCTCTGGATTTACCGCACGTGAAATACCATGTGTGCATGAACAATTGCATCATTTATCGGGACGAGCACGTGGAGTCTACCATATGTCCGGTGTGCGGCGTCACTCGATACAAGAAGAGGAAGAAAGCTCCTCGAAAAGTGGTGCGGTACTTCCCGATCACTCCTCGTCTGCAGCGGTATTTCGCGGACCCTAAGCTAGCAAAGCTGCTACATTGGCACGTGGATAGGGAGGAGAAGAAGCGATAAGATGACGGAAATGATCCGGAGATAAATAAAAAAGACAAGATGCTGAGTCACCCTAAGGATGCGAGCCAGTGGCAAGCGTTGAACTTCGAACACCCAGAATTTAGGGATGATCCAAGGAACATCGTGCTGGGCGCGAGCACCAATGGAGTCAATCCGTTTGGCAGCCAGAGAAGCACACATAGCACCTGGCATGTGTTTGTGTGGATGTACAACCTTCCCCCCTGGTTGTGCATGAAAAGGAAGTACATTCACATGAGTATGCTAATTGAAGGGCCAAAACAACCAGGGAACGACATCAATCTGTATCTGGGGCTGCTGAAAGAGGAGCTAGACACGCTGTGGAAAATGCCAGCCAATACGTGGGACGCCGCAGAGAAAGAATATTTCCCTATGAGAGCCGCACTGCTCACGACGGTGCACGACTATCTCGTTTACGGATATCTCGCGGGGCAGGTGGTCCACGGATTTTCTGGATGCGTCAGGTGCATGGATGACACAACGTATCGCCAGCTAGATAGAGATCCCGGGTCTTCGAAAACCGTGTTCATGGAACATCGAAGGTGGCTTCGCGACGATGACCCATGGAGAAAATGCAAGGATCTGTTCGATGGTGAAACCGAACCCCGAAGACGCCCGCGTACGAGGAGCGGCGAGGAAATAGACGAGCTGTTGAAAAATTGGAGAGATTGCCCACTGCCGGGAAAGAAGAAAAAGGCGCCAGAGCCGGGAAAGAAGCGAAAGGCGCCAGAGCCGCTGCTGAAGATATGGAAAACGAGGTCTGTTTTCTAGGACTTGCCGTACTGGAAGATCCACCATGTGCCTCACAGCCTTGATGTCATGCATATCACCAAGAACGTGTGCGAGAGTCTGCTTGGTACCCTGCTCAACATGCCAGAGAGGACCAAAGATTGGCCGAAAGCAAGGGCAGACTTGAAATCAATGGGCATCAGGGAGGAGCTTCACGCTAATGATGATGATGATGAGGCGAAGCAGGACACGGAAAGTCGTTGCAAAGGCAAAAAGGCCAAGAAGATCGGAAATGACTACCCTCCCGCATGCTTCACTCTAAGTCAGGAGGAGATCGAGCAGTTTTTCACCTGCCTCGTAGGAGTAAAACTTCCTTACGGTTACGCGGGGAAGATAAGCAGATACCTAGACTCAGCGAAGCAGAAGTTCAGCGGGATGAAGTCTCACGACTGTCACGTGCTGATGACGCAGATACTTCCAGTTGCAATCCGTGGTATCATGGACGCGCACGTTCGTGAAACGCTATTTGGCCTATGCAACTTTTTTGACGTCATCTCTCGGAAGTCGGTTGGCATGAGGCAACTCAGAAGGCTACAGGAAGAGATCGTGGTGATACTATGCGAGCTTGAGATGTATTTCGTGCCTGCAATCTTCGATGTTATGGTGCATCTGCTGGTCCATATCGTGGAGGATATCATCCAACTCGGGCTGACGTTCCTGCACAGCATGATGCCGTTCGAAAGGATGAATGCTGTCATCAAAGGATACGTTCGCAACATGTCACGTCCAGAGGGAAGCATAGCCAGGGGCCTTCTGACCGAAGAGTGCATCTCCTACTGCACGAATTATCTAGGCACCGAGAACCCCGTTGGTCTGCCCGTCAACAGGCACCTCAGCAGGCTCGCTGGATGGGGTCACCGCGATGGTCGCCGCGAAATGCATGTTGACTTCGAGGGTCGACTCGCCGACTTTGAAAGAGCAAACCTAGTCGTGCTACAACACATAGACATGGTCGATCCTTGGGTGGTAGAGCACAAAACCTTTATTGAGAAGACGTACAATGACCGAGGCCAACAGAGGACGGACGGAGATATAATCAAAGAGAACAACTCATGTTTCACGCGTTGGTTCAAGGAGAAGCTTCTGTCGTACCCTTTACATGAGGATTCTTCCACGGAAGAAAAACTCATAGTCGCCTTGTCACAGGGCGCCGAGCACAACCTGATGACCTATGAGGCATACGATATCAACGGCTACACATTCTACACCGAGGACAAGGACATGAAGAGCGATGGTTATCAGAACTCCGGGGTAATGATGGAATCCTACACCGGTAATCACAAGGACAGATACTACAGAAGGATCGAGGAGATCTGGGAGCTGAGCTACGCTGGAGAGAAGGTCCCGATGTTCCGTGTCAGATGGGCCAAGAGCATCCTAAAAGAAGATCGGTATTTCACCACCATGGTTATACCCGAAGCCAAATCCAAGACCGCGGGCGCAAACGTTACCGCGGAAAATGAGCCATGGGTACTGGCTTCCCATGTGGACCAATGCTTCTTCATTACCGACCCGTCAAAGCCCAGTCGTGTTGTCGTGAGGAGAGGCAAAAGGAAGATCATCGGAATGGATGGAGTCGCCAATGAGCAAGACTTCGACAAGTACGGCGACCCGAAGATGGAACATGACGACGACGATGAAGTGCCATACACCATAAGAAGAAGCAGGACCACCCTACCTAAAGGACGTCCATTCAAGAGAAGAACTCCATTTGCGAAAAAGAAGGGCAAGAAGATTGTGAAAAGATAGCTAGCTAAGATCGATTGTATTTAAATCGTAGTCTTCATTTCTCGATTGTAATTCAACATATTGAAATGATATTTCTTCTGTTCTAGTCCTCATGAATATTTATTTATGTTTATTATGGCATTGAATTTCTAACTCACAAAAAGTATTGAATTTGTTAATATTTTTTGAATTCATGAATATTTTTAAATTTCATGGGCACGTTTTGAATTCATGATTATTTTTTCAAATTTGATGATATTTTTTCATATTCATAAATGTTTTACCAATTCACAAATGAATGCAATTAAAAATCCAAAAAAATTGATGATATTTTCGAATAACAAATTTGATGATATTTTCAAATAACCAATTTGATGATATTTTTTCATATTCATAAATATTTTCAAATAACAAATTTGATGATATTTTTTAAAAAATTACACTGTTTTTATAAAAAATTATTACTGTTTCATATTCATATTCATTTTCTAAAAAAATATTAGATGCAACAAAAAATAATAATAAAAGGTGTTACTAATGGCGCACCAGAGGTGGGTGCGCCATTCATATCACTGTTTTTATAAAAAAAATATTACTGTGTCATATTCATATTCATTTCCTAAAAAATTATTAGATGCAACAAAAAATAAAAATAAAAGTTACTAATGGCGCACCGGAGGTGGGTGCGCCATTGCTATCACTGTTTTTATGGCGCACCCCTAGCTGGTGCGCCATTTCTATCCTTCCCCCCTCTAGCTATGTACATGCGTTCTGTCCATCGCGCGCCAGATCCCCCTTCCCTCCCTCGCCAGATCCCATCGCCCGCTCCACCGCCGCCGCCGACCCCCCGCACCCGCTCCGATGACCCCCGCGCCCGCTCCGACGACCGCCGCGCCCGCTCCGACGAGGTGCATTGCCCACTGCTTCTTCCTCCTGGACCACCAGCTGGAGCTGGGAAGCTCTCCTCCGCCGGATCGCCTTGCTCCACCACCGTCGGCATCGCCGCTGCCGCCGCCTCGACCTGCAACACCGGCGCCCCCCTGACCTCTCCAAGCACGCCCCGACCTCACTGTGAGCCCCCCGATCGCTTCCCTCCCTCGCCAGATCCCCTCTCTCCCCTCACTCCAAGCACGCCCCGATCTCTGCCCATGGCCGCCACGGCCGGACCCCCATGTCCCCGCGCGCATTACTTGTTGGCGCAATTTTCAGCAAGAATCTTGAATAACCACTGGATTGTGTATGATACTTGTTGCCTGCTATATACCAAACAGTGTCACTAGGTGCAGATTTGGGCCTATTTATTTTAGATTTATAAGAAACAAGGTCACTAGGTGCACCCTATAGCTAGCAGCTCTTGATTGAGGAGATTATGTAGCCACCAACATCTGTGACTGAAGTTAGTCCAGAGTTCACCTGGTCCTTAGTTGCCCATGAAAATGAAATTTTTTGCTTGCTGTAACAAGGTGATTGGCGAATGTGGATGATTTTTTTATCCCGTGAACTCATTGTACTGCTACAAGAATTTGGTGTCATCATGGTGTAATTGACTGCTTGAGAAAACTGGGTAATTTGGCAGTAGAAACAACTGTTTTTTACAGTCATTTTTAGATGATGATTGTTAGATGTCCTTGATGTAGCTGGTGTGGTGTGAGAGAACTGGGTGTGGTGGTGGGTCCCTTGGTGTCAGTGAAGGTATTGGGTGGTGCATTATCCATGCATGTCCAAGGCCGCGAATGGGAGCGAGCCACGTGTGAGCCTTGGCGTGGAGCCCGTCGCTACGTCGTCCACAGCCATGGAAAAAGACTACTGAATCTTGAATGTTAGCGTCAAGGATGATGATACATCATGGCATCTAAATTGCAGTTCTTGATGTGATGTGTGTAGCTCAAACTAGAGTTGGTGCATGTGCCAAACTCCAAACTGAGCAATTGGCCACTGTGATCCTGCTGCTTTGGATGCTCCTAGTTCTGATATGCTTGTTTTTTCTTCTGGCCACTGGCAGTTTTTATGCTGCATGACACTCCTAGTTCATGGGGTGGATGGTCCATGGCTCATAGCTCAGAAGCTGGATATATGGCTATTTAATTTGTAGAAAAAATAACATAATTAGTACATCATGTGTTAGTTGTCTATTGGATATCTATAGAGCCACTGGATGCATATGAACTGCACTACTTCCTGATGTCTGACCAGTGTAAAATAACCAGGGAGTGCATTGTAATCAGAGGGCATAGGATGCTCTGGTTTTTAGGCAAATGCTAGTAACTTGTGCTTTCATATCCTAGTTATCAGATATTGCGCTTGTTTTAGAATTGGGTGCTCCATTGTTTCTGAATGACTGAAGTCACTGAACCTTTTTCACTTGTGTTATCACTATCACTTGGCTCTTGTGGTACATGATCTCATCTACCATAACTGCCTAAGGAGATGCAGAGTAGTATGACACTGTTTCAGTTATAAGCATCCTTGCCAATTTATCATGGATGACTATTTTTCATGTAGCTGTGCTGATTGAACCTCCACTTGGAACTGTCAGTTATCTGGTTTTATTATTTCCCATACACATGTAGAATGCTTTCCGCTTTTCAAGATTTCAAAGCAGTCTCTTATCTACCCTGCCAGTTAATAAACAAGTACTCTGTTTTCAGATAGCTTGATAGTTAATCAACAAGTACTCTGTTTTCAGATAGCTTGATCATTGCACCTACAATAGTCCTGTATTTTTCTCCCCTTTGCCTTCTCCTTGTGTGTGAAATCTCAGGGTTTACATTAGTTTAAAATGAAGAAAAATAAGAGATCTTGAAACAAATGAATACTACAGGATATATTATAACAATCAGTACCCATACCTTTGAGGATGTAGTGATTTGGCACAGGGGAATCTTGAAAAAAAATTTGCTTCTAGGACTGTAATTGTCAATAATATGTGCGAACTGTGAAGTGTACCTGCTAGGAACAACATTTTTCTTCTGTTTACCAGTAGAGGTTCTATGTTGGTAAAGGCAACTGTAATACAAGGAATTTATATCTTGATCATGGGATGTTGTATCAGGAATTTCTGCAAGTCTGTTCAGTCAGCAGGGCTATCTAGCCTAGTGACTAGCACTATGGTCTTTCTGTTTCATACAACTGCAATTTCATTTATGTTGTTATAAGTTTGTTGCTGTCAGCATGAGTTAACTTGCTGTCATTTATCGAAATTCAGAATGTGCTGGACTATATGTTCATTGGTACTACTTGTGATGCTGCTGATGTACTACTTGGGAATTTTGTCAACTTGTGATGTTGCTGCTGTACCCCGAGAGGCCCTTGAGTTTGCCGGAATGTCGATTAACTTCCGTTCCGGCAAATTCGGGTACTCCATATGTCCTATTTTCAGCAAAGGTCATGCTGAAATTTTCCATGAATTTTAGCATGACTTTGCTAAAAATAGGACATATGGGGTACTTGTGACTAATGCATGGGCCGGGGTATCTTAGTACTTAATTAAGTAGGATCAACTGCCCCTTTATTGTTTCGGGGGTTGAAATAATCTGTTTGTTGCACTTTATGCACTTTCTAGTTGAAAACTGTTAAATGAAGATACTAGATTAGCTTTTTGAGGTATCCCATTATTCATTACTGCCCGCTCTTAAAAAAATTTGCACAACTAATATGCAACTGCCATAGGTGGCAATAGAGCCAAGTGATTAGGCCCAACTTATAATTCTCCTTCGCTTTTCTTGATAGGGTATATTATTAGAAGATACCCATATATATCAGTCAACCTAAGGTGCCTCGGCATCGATAAACCCTAAATGATGAAAACTTAACTTAGCATTTAGGGTGCCTTAGCGTCGACAAACCCTAAATTATAAAACCTTGGCTTTTAGGGTGCCTCGGCGTCGACAAACCCTAAATGATAAAAGCTTAGCTTTTAGGATGCCTCGGTGTCGACAAACCCTAAATGATGAGACCATGATCTTGTTCCTTGACAATAACCAACTTTTTGACCAAACTTTTTTCCTATTTAGAGCGAAACATGGCCCACAACGATGAGGCCGGCGGTTCGGGCAAGGCATTCTGGGAGCTGTCCTAGGAGATGGAGGAAGAACCTCACCGCTATGAGGACGCCGCGGAAGACACCGATCCTGACTACACACCTAGATATTCTCATAACTAGGCTCAATTCTATCAATTGCTCAACAGTAATTTGTTCACCCACCGTAATACTTATGCTCTCGAGAGAAGCCACTAGTGAAACCTATGGCCCCCGGATCTATTTTCCATAATATTAATCTTTCAACACTTAGCTATTTTTATTGCCTTTTATTTTACTTTGCATATTTATTATAAAAATACCAAAAATATTATCTTATCATATCTATCAGATCTCACTTTCGTAAGTGACCGTGAAGGGATTGACAACCCCTTTATTGCGTTGGTTGCGAGGTTTTTATTTGTTTGTGTAGGTGCGAGGGACCCGTGCGTGGCCTCCTACTGGATTGATAGCTTGGTTCTCAAAAACTGAGGGAAATACTTACGCTGCTTTACTGCATCACCCTTTCCTCTTCAAGGGAAAACCAACGCAGTGCTCAAGAGGTAGCACACACCCTGGCCACGAGGGTGGGGGCCGCGCCCTACCCCCTTGGGCGCGCCCCTGCCTTGTGGGCCCCCTGGCAGGCCTCCGGTGCCCATCTTCTGCTATATGAAGTCTTTTACCCTGAAAAAAATTCATAAGAAAGCTTTCGGGAAGAAACTCCGCCGCCACGAGGCGGAACCTTGGCGGAACCAATCTAGGGCTCCGGCGGAGCTGTTCTGCCGGGAAACTTCCCTCCGGGAGGGGGAAATCATTGCCATCATCATCACCAACGATCCTCTCATCGGGAGGGGATCCATCTCCATCAACATCTTCACCAACACCATCTCCTCTAAAACCCTAGTTCATCTGTTGTATCCAATCTTTGTCCCAAAGCCTCAGATTGGTACCTGTGGGTTGCTAGTAGTGTTGATTGCTCCTTGTAGTTGATGCTGGTTGGTTTATTTGGTGGAAGATCATATGTTCAGATCCATTATGCATATTAATACCCCTCTGATTATGAACATGAATATGGTTTGTGAGTAGTTACGTTTGTTCCTGCGGACATGGGAGAAGTCTTGCTATAAGTAGTCATGTGAATCTAGTATTCGTTCGATATTTTGATGAGATGTATGTTGTCTTTCCTCTAGTGGTGTTATGTGAACGTCGACTACATGACACTTCACCATTGTTTGGGCCTAGAGGACGGTATTGGGAAGTAATAAGTAGATGATGGGTTGCTAGAGTGACAGAAGCTTAAACCCTAGTTTATGAGTTTCTTCGTGAGGGGCTGATTTGGATCCATATGTTTCATGCTGTGGTTAGGTTTACCTTAATACTTCTCCTATAGTTGCGGATGCTTGCAATAGGGGTTAATCATAAGTGGGATGCTTGTCCAAGAAAGGGTAGTACCCAAGCACCGGTCCACCCACATACCAAATTATCAAAGTAACGACCACGAATCATATCAGCGTGATGAAAACTAGCTTGACGATAATTCCCATGTGTCCTCGGGAGCGTTTTTCTCTATATAAGAGTTTGTTCAGGCTTGTCCTTTGCTACAAAAAGGATTGGGCCATCTTGTTGCACCTTATTTACTTTCATTACTTGTTACCCGTCACAAATTACCTTATCACAAAACTATCTGTTACCGATAATTTCAGTGCTTGCAGAGAATACCTTACTGAAAACCGCTTGTTACTTCCTTCTGCTCCTCGTTGGGTTCGACACTCTTACTTGTCGAAAGGACTACGATAGATCCCCTATACTTGTCGGTCATCAGCGGCCCCCAGCCACCTCCCTCCGCCGGGCCCGCCGACATCTTGGATTGCACTTGCGCCCGGAGATCGAGCTCGCGCTGATGCTCAGCCACCGGATCCAGCGGCAGCAAGGCTTGCTTCTCCGCGCGCCGGTCAGCGCAGGATCCCATCCTCACCACGGCCGCGAACGAGCTCACGAGGGGGAGGTGGGGCGGAGCGAACCAGCCGACGAGCGAGATGCCCAAAGCGCCGCACTTGCGAAGTGGAAGCTGGAAACCCTAGAGTGAGATCTAGGGCACCCCTCGGCAGCCACAGCCACTTATAAGGGGAGAGGGGCAGCCGCGCATCCACCTCCGCGTTGGGCCCGGGCCTGACCGCTTGGGCACACGTGACCAGCGACCTGGGAAGGCCATGTCCAACAGCTGGCTCGCACCCCTGCGCCGGATCAGACGGAGTGGTGGGCAAAGCCACGTCTGGGCCCCCTGGCCCAAGCGAAGAAAGACTGGGCCACTCCTCCGGGCCCAACTAGGAACCAGGCCCATCAGCCCAAGCCAGGGCGCTCGTCTCTCTGGCAGGGACCACCCCGCCGCTGCCGACCCCTGTCAACGTCGACGAGCTCCCAGCGGCCAAGGGAGGCAGCAGAACCTCCTGTCCTCTCCGCCCCGCCGCCGCCCAGACACACGAGCGGCCCTCTGGGCCAGCATCCGCGCCACTGGGCGGCCACCAGATCCGCGCCACCAGACGGCGGCAGCCATGACCACCAGGTGCAAAAGCATGCCGGTGGCCGGCCTTGAAGGAGCCCCCAAGATCCTCCGCACGGGCGACAAAGTCACCCACCGAGCAAGCCTCGTGAGGCCTCGGCGAAACACCTCCACTCACCTGGAAGCTTACCTGATTTTCCTCTTCGTCGGAGTCGACACCCGCCAGCGCCCAGAACCTACTGCCCGAGGGAGACACCGGCCCTGGGGAACGCCCGCCGGGCGCCGGGCTCCGTAGCGCTCGCCCCTCTGCTGGCCTCACCGTCGTCCATCCGCCGTCCGCCTCCGCGGTCCCGCCAGGCACGCGCGCGCCATCGCCACTGGAGTCGCCTCCCAAGTCACCTATCCGTACGAGAGCCGTTGGGTCTCCCATCACCACTGCTTCAGTGTTGGCATTATTATCGAGAGTTTTTACGGTACCCTAGTACTCCATCAAAGTAACATGGCGTACCAATTAAATCTGACCACTCGTATTAGAGGGTATTATAAACATCTCCTAAGGTGTTTTGGTTTAACCTAATGGCTGGAGAATTTGAAAGCCGCTGCCGCCGCCGCAATTTGGCCGCTGCGTATCCGTACACTGGAAGGAAGGATCTTTCATCAACAAGCGAGACAATTCCGGTTCTCCATGCATGGCAATACAATCAATCAACGAATGGCCAGATAACAAAATGAGATTAGTTTTGCAATTGAATACGATTCCGTGCAATGTATGAATAGAACGATCAGAGAATGATCAATCAAAGCAGTATTGCCGATCAAAAGGAGGCACGCCGCTTCCAGCGCCCTGATCGCCCATTGTGGACACCACCGTGGCCTGCAAGCGCCGGCCAGCGGTCGTCATCAGCGCGGAGCCGCCGTTTTCTACTTGTCATGTCCGTCGACTTTCTTAGGTTATTATGATTTTACGGAGATTACGATTTTACCCTTACTGCCTAGGCACTCCGTAATTTTGAGTGACGGTACTCCCAGATGGTTAAGGTGGAGTACCCGTTAATTATGTCCACTAGATTTGGCTGAATGGATGGTCCATCTCAGAGAGATGCCAATCAATATCCCTAGGAACACCGTGAACTCATTTGTTTCACATCCAAGCTTGCGATTTTTGATACTTTGGTTCCTTTGTGTAAAAAGGCCCAAACCATGACATGGAGGATATCGATTTCACCCCTTTTTCAAGGTGTCTCCGACTAATCTGGCCATCTCGGGGAGACAGATCATCAGCACCTAAAGTTGTAGAACTGGTGTGTACCGAGTCAAAGTTCACTCGGGATGATCTATTCGTGAAATTTGAGCGGAACATTTGACTCGGGATTTCTTTAGTCGGGTTTCAGGTTTGGTTTGACTGCAAGAAAACTGATTGATTTCTGATGTGAACGCATCACAACCTATCTTGCGTGCTGCAAAAACATGCAGGAGTGAAGTTCATGGGACTATGATGTGACATTGATGCAGGCAAATTTCTCGGTTCCCGCTCGCATGCTTTGACTGTTTTGAACGCCGCATATTTGAGAGAGGTGTGTTGATGTCGCCTGGGTTACCGTGCGTGAACCGTCCACTGCCCAAAAATCTCACCCGAGTCGCCCACACATGTATGGTTGAATCTTAGGATGTGTGGCTTGGATTGTGCGATGGTTGTTGCTCCCTTGCCATATAAGGGAAAGCACTCCCCAGTCCTCATCCTTTCTAGTGAAATCAATGTTGCCCCCAATTTCAATCAACACCTTTGCTCGCATTCTCCTCCGTGGTTACCATGGCCAGCGACCAAACCCGCAAACTCGAGTAGTAGAAGATCGTTGTCGCGTATTTCTCGACCACGCTACCGCCAGCTGGAGGCAAGGCGAATGGGTGCCATCGACGGTGATGTAGGAGAGGTGCTCACTAAGTACGCTGACGAAGCGCTCTTGGTGGAGCAAGGGTGGAGGATCCCGATACCCACGAGATGTAGCAGCATCCACGCCCCGGCGAACGAGTACTACTTACCACCCATTTAGATTGCAGTTTTTCTCTTCTGCCCCATCCATTCTTGAGAGCTTTTCTCCGATTCCATAATACACACTTCATCATCTTCCCCCAAATGCCATAGCCCATATGTCTTGCTTCGTTTCATTCTGCAAAAACTATCTTGGCACCGAAATGGATTGGGTGTGCTATGGAGATATACCTTCAATTCCAAGCCCAATTGATCCACCTGCCAACACTGCACAGTAGTGTGGTCAATTAGGGTTACAAATGAGGAAAACCGCAGGTTACTTTGATATGAATTATGAAGTGGCTTAACACCATAAAAATGCCGCAACAAAACTTGTTGTATTGTGAGGATGTGATCATGCCGGATGGGGAGATTGGCCTGCCTCCTTACACCTCTGGTCGAGTCATGAAATTGTCCTGGTGGAATCCAAGGCTCACCACGGTGGAAACAGAAGAAGCGGAACATTTGATGAAGGCATTTGGTGTGCTTCATGATAAATAACTGCTCGGGACGATCTGCCTACTGCATGGGTGAGCCGTCGAATCCAACCGCTTCAAGCCCGAGAGAGGCCCATGTAGACATATAGGGGGATTGATGATCCCATCCAAGTGAATCCCCATGTGCTTTCCCAAGAAAAAATTGAAGAAAAGATGAGGCACCTGATGATGGTGCGAGATAACCATCGCATGGAAGGCAGCGTGCGCCCCTTCAGTGCCTCCGAACTAGCTCTGCTGGTATGTCCTGACTAAACGCATATGCTTATCTTTCAACTGAAAGCATTTTTTATCTTCCAATTGAATTGTAAACTGACTGAAATAACAACCGATTGATTGGATGGTCTCGTAGGAATTCTGCAACATGTACTCATTCGTTCCTTCTCCGAATGAGGAGGTATCGAAAAGTGGCACAAGACAGGGGTCTCAAAACTAGCATAAGGAAGGGGAACAAGGCTCAGATGACAAAGTGCAATCGACGCCCTGTCCCCCAATAAATGTTCATTCGGAGAACCCATGCAAGAAAAGGCACAATCCGACTGAAGATGATCATGTTAGCCGGGTCCCCAAGAAAGCCCGAGTCAAGCATGTTACTTTGAAGCCGAAGGC
Organism: Triticum aestivum; assembly: GCF_018294505.1. Classification (NCBI taxonomy): domain Eukaryota; kingdom Viridiplantae; phylum Streptophyta; class Magnoliopsida; order Poales; family Poaceae; genus Triticum; species Triticum aestivum. The sequence continues at coordinate 580,586,068 of NC_057799.1, read as the reverse complement.
TCCTCCCAAGGCCCCTGCTAAGAAAGTTGTTGGCAAGCCAACGAAATCCATAGCAGTGCCCTGCCTGAAGAAGGCCATTCCCACCATCCAACAGTAAGTGATTTTCATTGAATATCATGATTTTGTAAATCTTGGAGAAGTTTGCAACTTCCCTTCCTTGACCCATGAGGGTGAAGGAAATATGCCCTAGAAGCAATAATAAAGTTATTATTTATCTCCTTATTTCATGATAAATGTTTATTATTCATGCTAGAATTGTATTAACCGGAAACATAATACATGTGTGAATACATAGACAAACATAGTGTCACTAGTATGCCTCTACTTGACTAGCTCGTTGAATCAAAGATGGTTATGTTTCCTAACCATAGACATGAGTTGTCATTTGATTAACGGGATCACATCATTAGAGAATGATGTGATTGACTTGACCCATTCCGTTAGCTTAGCATTTGATCGTTTAGTATATTGCTATTGCTTTCTTCATAACTTATACATGTTCCTATGACTATGAGATTATGCAACTCCCGAATACCGGAGGAACACTTTGTGTGCTACCAAACGTCACAACGTAACTGGGTGATTATAAAGATGCTCTACAGGTGTCTCTGATGGTACTTGTTGAGTTGGCATAGATCGAGATTAGGATTTGTCACTCCGATTGTCGGACAGGTATCTCTGGGCCCTCTCGGTAATGCACATCACTATCAGCCTTGCAAGCAATGTGACTAATGAGTTAGTTGCGGGATGATGCATTACAGAACGAGTAAAGAGACTTACCGGTAACGAGATTGAACTAGGTATTGAGATACCGACGATCGAATCTCGGGCAAGTAACATACCGATGACAAAGGGAACAACGTATGTTGTTATGCGGTTTGACCGACCAAGATCTTCGTAGAATATGTAGGAACCAATATGAGCATCCAGGTTCCGCTATTGGTTATTGACCGGAGACGTGTCTCGGTCATGTCTACATAGTTCTCGAACCCGTAGGGTCCGCACGCTTAAAGTTCTGTGACGATCGGTATTATGAGTTTTTGTATTTTGATGTACCGAAGGTAGTACGGAGTCCCGGATGAGATCGGGGACATGACGAGGAGTCTCGAAATGGTCAAGACGTAAAGATCGATATATTGAAAGACTATATTCGGACATCGGAAAGGTTCCGAGTGATTCAGGTATTTTTCAGAGTACCGGGGAGTTACGGGAATACGGGAGAAGAAGTATACGGGAGAAGAAGTATTGGTGGAAGAGAGGAGGCAGGACAAGGCAGGGCGTGCGGCCCCCTAGCCCAAACCGAATTGGACTAAGGGGCCGGCCCCCCTTTCCTCCTTTCCTCCCTCTCCTTCCTTCTCCCTCTCCTCCTTCCTTTCCCCCTCCTAGTAGGAGTAGGAAAGGGGAGTACTCCTACTAGGAGGAGGACTCCTCCTCCTGGCGCGCCCTACAGGGGCCGGCCGGCCTCCCCCTTGCTCCTTTATATACAGGGGCAGGGGGCACAACAGAACACACAACAATTGATCATTGATCTCTTAGCCGTGTGCGGAGCCCCCATCCACCATAATCCACCTCGGTCATATCGTAGCGGTGCTTAGGCGAAGCCCTGCGTCGGTAGCATCATCATCACCATCACCACTCCATCATGCTGATGAAGCTCTTCCCGGAAGCTCTACTGGATCGTGAGTTCGCGGGACATCACCGAGCTGAACGTGTGCTGCACGCGGAGGTGCCGTACGTTCGGTGCTGAGGATCGGTCGATCGTGAAGACGTACGACTACATCAACCGCGTTGTTATAACGCTTCCGCTTACGGTCTACGAGGGTACGTAGACGACACTCTCCCCTCTCGTTGCTATGCATCATCATGATCTTGCGTGTGCGTAGGAAATTTTTTGTAATTACTACGTTCCCCAACAGAGGGTTGCTCTAGCTATGAGGTACGTCCTCCATTCAACCGCTTGTGTAGTAGAGAAGCCTGAAAGAGCACTTGAGTTGGATGTTGTTTCCTTTGGTGGTACACATCTTCCTTCTCTAGATTCCCGAGAGAAAGGGAAACCCAGTGCTGTGGAAGAAGACATCATCGATGTGGCCAAGGAGAAAGAGATTTCTATTGTAGCCGATGAAGGTGTACATACCACGATGACAAAACCTAGCCTGATAAATGACCAAGTTTAAGATGTTGATGCCAACCCCTTTGACTCCAAGCAATCTCCTGCTACTATGGAAGTTTACCTAGAAACTACAGCCGTTCCACTTGGAATCACGCCGACCAGCCATGAACTGGCGACAATTTGATCTCCTGGCCATTCAAGCATCAAGAGACTATGTCACGCTCTGTCAACGAAGCAGAATATCAAGCGGTTGCTTGCGGAGTCATGCTAGGTTCAACAACTTCTACCGGATATTGGGCGCCCACATGAACGAGCTACCATCGTCTAGTGCCACGATGTATTGCCCATGTACCCCTATCCAATCCGGTACAACATCAATGCACCAAACACATGGGGATTAGAGCATCTACAATCGGACCCCCACATCCTCCTCAAACGCTCGGGCGGGCTACCCCGTCAATGCTCGGACATGAAATTGCCACCCAATCGGCCTCCCCACATCAAGCCCAAACGCCTTGGCTGTCTGGCAACCCCCATATCCAGCCCATATGTGGGGCGGATATGGGGAGGCCCGGATACCCCCGCCACGTCGGATCGGCCTGCTATGGCCCACGCCTCCCCCACCATCGTCCCCACAAAAACCACATCCGGAGGAGGAAACCTAGTCAAACCCAAGTCCGGTTCAGTCCTCTCATCCTCTCCGCTCCCCTCCATCTCCTCCCCTTCCACCCAATTTCCCATCCGCCCCCTCCGCCATGGCTGGCTCCGGCTTCGATGAGACCAACTGGGTGCGGCTGGCCAACGCCGACTCGTCGAGCTCATCAGACCAAGACGAGGAGGACCTTGTGCTCCGGCACCCGCGGATAGATAGGGGCGGGAGCTCCTCCTCGACGGTGCGTCCCCGGCATCGTGGGTGGGCATCTCGTCCTCCTGGCAGCTCAACTCCACCTTGCGCGCTCTCTGCCATCCATGGCGAGGCGGCAGCGCGAGCAGCGGCGCCCGGTACCGCCAGGGCTTGCCCCTGCTGGGAGCAGCTTGTTGCTGGTGCCAGAACCCCCAGCCCGTCAGCGCGACAGCAGTAGTTAGAGACGGTGGGTCGTGCTTATGAAGGCAGCGACGTAGGGCGGAGCGAGGCACGGCTGCTGGTCGTCCAGATGTGCGCTAGAGCTGCTGCCGCCCACTGAGGATGACGATGAGGTGCTCCACCTCACAATCCAGTGGTCATACACCTCGACAGAGACCGATGCCTCCTGTCAAGATCGTAAGAACACATCGGCATTCCGTTTGGCAGTCAAGGAATCAGCGAAGGTGGCGGCAGAGAGAGCCGCGCGGCTCGCGGCGGAGCAGAACCATGCAGTGCGCCGCAGGGCGGGATTCCTCATCCTCCTCCTCCGATCACAACAGCAACTATGTCGATGTGCCCGACTCCTCCCGTGTCGCCCCTGCGCGGCGACCGGGGGGAACCCTAGCGTCGCCGCGTCCTCGTCCCTCCCCCGACCTCTCCTCCTCGCCGCCACCGGGGCGCGCCGCCGGGCAAAGCCCGGTCAGCGTCGGCGGCGGCGGGATCTCTTCTCCCATGACTCGCTGGATCTGGCGCGGGTGGATTGCGGCGGTTGCTGGCAGCGCGCTGGAGGCGGGGCGCGCCGGCGCGGGCTTGGGGGCGACGGCAGGGCTCACGCTCACGGTTTCCCCTGTGTGCGTGGGAGTCCGCTCGGGGCGCGCGGCGGCGACCCTCGGGAAGCAGTGGATGGCGCTGGGCTCTCGGCGGCGCTCCGGCGTGTGCAGGCGGCGGTGGTCCCTGTGCGCGGTCGGCGGCTCCGTCTCTGACCCGGACGGCGCGGGGGATGGCGGTGGCCCAGCGTGGCCGGCGATCTGGATGCGGTGGTGCCGGCGGCTCGCTGATCTGCCGGTGCTCCAGGGTTCTGCCTGGTGGTGCTGGTGGTGACGGCGGCCCGTGCACGAGAGTTGGATCCCTTCGAACTGATCTGAGTGAAAACTTGCCTTCGGCGTCTGCTAAGGCCGGCGGTGGCGGCGCTATCTGCATCGTTCCCTTCTTGAAGGCATCGCTGTGGAGAAGTTCAAGGCCACTCTCTGCTACCTCCGAGGGAAACCCTAGATCGGATGATCGGATGATGGCGGCGTTCTGGTGTCGTTCCTCCCTTGGGGGCGTCATGATCGAGGGACCAGAGGACGGATTCTTTGGTGGAGCGGTGATTCATCCTACACACTGATGGCGACGGATCTTGACGGTGTGGCGCAGTGCAGATTCGGAGTTCGCTGTGGGAGGATGGACTCGCGCAGGAGGACGACGCTGTCGGGCGTCGTGGTGGCGTCGATAGCAGAGAGACCTGGCACGGTACATGCAACAGTACAGCTCTGAAGATGGATTGGTGGCAGGTGACTGCGGCGGCCTCATACCCGGCAGGCGTCCTGGTTGAGGAGTGCGCTGGACTGGTAGGTGCCCCATACCCGGCAGGCGTCCTAGTTGGGACCTCGGGTCTTAAATGTTTAGGTTTGGCTGCGATGTCTGTTTGGTATTAGGCCCAGACTATCTGCGTCTCTTTATCAATTGGATAGGTGTAGCGGCAGTTGTTGCTTAGACGGTGTCTTTAGTCTTGCTGTTGTATGGCTTTATAAGGTCTTTTGAGAATAATTAATAAAGTGGTCGTATGCATCGCCCAGATGAAGAGGCCGGGGTCATCCTTCTTTTTTTTAAAAAGCAACTATGTCGATGTCCGAATTGCTATGTTTTTATGTTATCCCGTATGATCTACATACTATGCATGAAATAGGGTTCCGACTTTAAGGTTTGTGCTTCCGGAGGGAGCAAAATGGCTTATGTCCAGCGGACGTGCCCGGACTTCCAAGTTCCAACCCCCTCCCCCGTGTGGGTCTCTCGCCCAACACGCGGTGCGTCCGCGCTCTCGCCGCACCTGCCCGCGCATATGCCGTGTTAACTCTCACGTGTACATGGACTTATTTAGTAGAGGCACTGCAATACAAGCAGCCAAACGGAGCACACGGCAGGAGCAGGGAGGAGGGTGTTAGACGTGGTAGCTATACATGCGGTGGCTTGGTCAGCGATGGTTGCACACCCGTCGTCGCCGCCGCCGGAAGCTTATCTCCTTCCCTCTATCTCGCTAACACAAACCGCAATGGTCACTTATTAATCTCTTCTCTCGTCGACTCCCACCCTACTCCGGCAACCACTTCCATTTCAAAAGTCCAACTCCAAACTCCTCTTCCAAGCGGCGCTTGAGCTCGGCGGCCGGTCAGCCATGGCTTCCCACCCATCGTCGCCGCTGCCGGAACACCCTATACCACCCGCTCCCACCACCATAAGTGACCTCGGCGACGACCAGCTCCAAGAGATCCTCATCCGCCTTCCCGACCTCCCCAGCCTCGCCTCTGCCGCCTTCACCTGCCACGCCTTCCTCGGCGCCGTCCGCTCGTCCCGCGCCTTCCGCCGCCGCTTCATCGCGCTCCACGCGGCCCCGCTCCTCCCTCGCTTCCTCTCACACACAATAACTGCCTTCCCGGCCTTACGGCGCTCCTCCGCCAGATTCACTCCACTCAAAGACGATGACACTTCCGAGTGGGTGGTCAATTTCTCCGATCCTTCGATTGCCTACAACGGCTCCATCGCCATCAAACACCGGAGCACCATGCAGGGAGTTTGGTACAACCCCCAAATGATGGCCCTGTTTCTCCGCCCCAAGGAGCACCACGACTTGCCCGACGGCACCATCCTTCGGTTCCACACATTCTCCTCCGAAGATGATCAGAGGCCGTCCCGTGTGGTATGTGTCCGTCACGACTACTCACGGCCTTGCGCGCGCGTTGCTGTCTTCTCATCGGACACCATGGAGTGGCAGCTTTTCCCGGAGATCGCGACGCTGCCGCCTCAGGGCTTCAGGAGCACAGCTAGCACCGTGCTGGATGGGTTTATATGTTGGCAATGCGAGTCCATTAACGGGGTGGCTATCAGCGAGTACATTTTCGTGCTCAACACAGACACATTTCAGTTCTCTCGAATGGATCTGCCGCCGCCCTTGAGAAAGGTACGTCAAACATTTCAGATTGGTCAGATCAATGATGGGAAGCTCTGTATCGTAAATGAGAAGGAATGCACGTTTAGCCTTTGGATCTGGACAGCCAGCGATGACGGCATTGAGAGATTTGTGCTGCACAAGACGTTCCCGTTGTACACTCGCTTTATGGATGTCACCAACTGTTCAGTGAAAGATACAATCTCAGTGCGGCTTATGACGGTTTTCAATGGCTTTTTGTACTTTGCAATTCGCCCATGGAGAAATTACGTGCATCAGTTCAAATCCCCTGAGTGGTTCATGTCCTTGTCTCTGGAAACAGGGGAGCTGAAGCAGCATCTTAAGAATAGAAAGCAGCCTATCTTCCCGGTCCATCCCTACTCGGTCTGGCCTCCTTTTATGGAATACATCTCGGTAAGCCAGCCTATTCTTGTGTGTGACCATGGTGGTAATTAAGGATTCCCTCTTATGTTTGGTCCATAAATTGTATCCAATGATGTGTGATTATATTGCTATAAAGATATGCTATCGGTTTTAGTCAAAGTAACTCGTAGTAGAGGACCTATAGCAGTGCTATTCAACTCTTTGTCTTAATCTCTTGAACCCAAGAATGGATGTGTTTTTAATCATCGAATCTTAAACATTCATTTCTTTTATTAAGTCTGAACACTTTTTCTATTCTCCAATAAAATAAATATAATGTTAAGATGATTACAATTGGATAGGAGTTTGTATCCTATAGATATTGCACTCTAGGAAAAACATACGTCGCCTTGTGTTTGTATCCAAAGGTTTCTAATTAGGGGTGTTTTCGTGAGGATTCTAATTAGGGGTGTTAAATCCAATTAAACATTCACCACTCATTAACTCCATATAATCTTAACATTATTTTTTTATTCCACTATGTTAGTTTGATTTGTAATTAAGACACTCAAATCTGGTTAATAACCGTTGTTAATTACATCAAATCTTAACTGTTACTTTTTCAATTGCTTTCGTATTATAATAACAGTATATTTTAAAGGTTCTAGATGGCAGTGGTGTATCAGTAATTTATTTCACTTTCATTGCTTCTGTCAAAGCTAGCTAAAATGATTAGAATCGCCAGAATCTATTGCCTTGCACATATTTTCTGTGCACAAAAACTTGCATTTTTATTTACACGGAATTTCCTTTTTGTCATAGGAGGATTCAAAATCTGAGGTTACTGGAAACAGTGTCGAAGATGGTTCTGAGATCACAGGAAAGGAGTCGTTTGTCCTTATAAAAGCATTACGATCATATAAAGAAGCTTTGATAAAGGATGGCAACGCAAATGTTGCCGAGATAGAGGCCTTCTCGCTTTGCATTGACATTGAGGACGAGAAGAACTCTCTTGTGAGGAAAATCATGGCTTTAGATGAACTGTTAAGAACTGTGAGAGATCGTGTCTTGAGGGCGGGTGCAGACCCTGAACTCGCAGACTGTGAATTCTACAGACAGAAGATCAAACCAGAGAGCTGGTGGAAAATGTGCAAGGGAAAGTTATGGAGAGGTTTCTGCGCTAGCTGAATAAGCCTATCCATCAGGAGCAAGTCAGTTTTTGTTGCATTGGTACTTCAGGTTTTAGGTTCTGTGATGATGGTGCTAGGTTTCTGAATAAACACTGATGGTGTTGTGACCATCATCAGTATTCGGTATGACTGGTTGGCAGGAGACTTTTTCTAGAAGTGCATTTATGTACGTTAGCTTTCGTCAGCTTATCTTTCCATTTTTCTTTTAGAAGTGCATCTATGTGCGAGCAAGTTTGAAGATCATATTAAGGCGTGTGGCCATTCTCTGTTGCATAATAACTGTAATGTGGTAACTTCCTTAGATTTTCCATACACCGTGATGCTTGTACTGTGAAATCATAACCGCGTTGCTTTTTTATACAAAATGACCAAAAGATTAATGTGCTATCCACCTGCCGGCTGATTGCTGACAAAGATCGGCAGGGTCGAGAACCATTGGATGAATGTGATCAAGCGGCCACCTGCCAGCTGCTGCAACATAGGTGACGTGGCAATCTGACCGCAACATCAGTCATGTTGTAATCCGGCCGCAATATCAGTCATGTTGCAATGCTGAGCCGAACGAGCAGCTTGTCAGCCGCAAGCAGGACGGTGACCGCCAATCGTGTTGCGCGGCGCTGCTACGGGGCGGCGAGGCGCTGCTTCTGCAACGTGGCCGCTGCTGTGGTAAGGATGGACATGACAACATGGCGTTGCAGTATCGGCGCGCATGCAGCAGCACACCGTCCCCAAGCGTGGGCTTGCAGCGGCATGTCGTCCTCGAGCGTCGGCTGTAGCATCGAGTAGTTTGCGGTAGCCGCGCATAGCTGACAGCAGCGTGCTTGTAGCAGTTGATGTTGGGTGCTTTGTGAAAACCTAACAGACATAGTCGATGTTAGGGTATTTTCAGGGGAAACTTATTAGGGGATTTTCCCTGAAAGTCTGTTAGATGAGAGAAATAGTGAATTGAGTTGTTTAAGCACACTAACTTCGAGGTACGACACCTTGAGATTATTATACGCAAGGTTTAGTCGGAGTAGGCTTAGTAGCTTTCCAAAACTAGGGATTTCTCCAACACTACCAGAAACTGGATTTTTCCTGTGTGTTATACCTTTTCCTGTCGGGTGAAAACTCACAGAAAAAACTATATTGCTGTCGGTCCCGGCCCGGCCCACAGGACTAACCAATATCCCTGGCGTGGGTAACCCACAGCGAAAGTGAAGCCCATGTTTGGCGCCATGAATTCAGCCACGCGCGCCAAAACGAAGCCCGTCCCGCCGCTGATCGAGCTAATTTTTGGGCTGCCGCTCACCGTTTGGAAAACTTGGAATAAAAGCCCCAGTGAAAAAATCTCAGTCATTCCCCACCCGAGCCAGCCAGCGGCGCTCCCAAATCCCAAATCTGGCCGCCTCCAGCCAGCGGTGCCCCCAAATCCTAGATCTGGCCGCCGCCAGCCAGCGGCATCTCAAATCCCTCGTCGTCCGTAGGCTGATGCGCACCAAATCCGTCGCCAACCTGCTGCGCCCCAAATCCCTCGCCGCCGGATGCGCCTCCTCCAACCTCTCGCCCGCCCCATTCGCTATATTCGCTGGGTTGCCGAACAAGGAATGGCCGCCTTCGGAATATCGCCGTCAACTTCGCCTCTACCTCCAGAGGGTCGTCGTCAAAGTGCCCGCCGATGTCGTCAGTCGATTGCGCGCCATCGAATCCTTGTTCGAGTGCCACCCCTTTCCATCCAGGTACCACCCTTCCAGATCCATTTTTTTTGTATTCCCTTCTTTAGGATTTGTTTCCTTTTCCTGATAAAATTCATATGTGAGTACCCCAACTGGATTCACCAGAAAAATAACGAGAATTGTCTCCTTCCTCATTTGTTGGGTACTGGTAGAAGAAAATGGCTTTATACAGACATTGGTTTTGAATAGGCAAGGTAGTTGATGTCTCTCCTCTGCAACCGTATGTGTGCAAGAGATTCTACTAGTACTAGAACCACAACTGCTTTTAGAAAGTCTGTGATATGTTTTGATTTTCATCTTCCAGGTTGCAGGACTCCTAAAAAATCACTTCTTCAGAGGAGGGAAACAGAGTCCAACTGTTAATTGTAAAGGTAATGGACAATACTGCATGCTTGTTATCATTTAATATATCACTGGTTTCTCAAATATAGCTCTGCATATCTTCTTTTCTGGTTCTGTAATCATGGGTCACCCCTTCCAATATTTGTATGTTGTGTATCAACATGTAATCGGAAGTTGAAGCTATTGAGTAAGCAGTAACAGTGAAGATTGGTTACCCAGTTAATTTTCTCAAGATCGAGCAGTAAATAAGAATCTTGAAAAAGTCACTAGCAGGTTCTATACATAACCTATCTTTTGTCTTGTGTCGGGACACATGGCGCATAAGGTTTTTTACTTGTGCTTTCACCCTTCCAAAGTTTAAAATGAATAATTGTATGGCGTGTTTTCTCCTATATATTACAATAACATTTGATGTCTAGTATGCTCAAGATCATCTAGTCTGTTTTGAGCCAGTAGCTGCTATATTTGTTCAGTCTTAAACTCCTAATGTTACTTTCCATTCTATTTCCTTATGATTTTTTTATGGTCTGACTATCGAGTACGTAACAGTTTTGCTCTCTAATTTGTTTGTCCATACCCTTTGATTTAATCTCTTTCATTATTTTTGGATTTAGGAAGAATTGAAAAAACTTCACAGGTTATCACTCAATGTCAAGAAATTGAATAATATTCGTCCCAATTAAGTGGTGCTATTCCCTTTAATATTTTGTTGTTGTATGCACATCAACCTATAAATTAAATATTGGTCAACATGTATTTGAGGTCTGGGTTTTCTAGTTTGCAATTCATCTTGAGTAGGAGCAAAATTCAAGATCTGGGATCTACGAGAGATGCAAGAGCCTTTGTTCTAATCAAGGTATTTTTACTTTTGCTCTCACCCTTGTCTCCAAACTTTTATCATTATTAATTGTCAAATCAAGTTGCCTGGTGTACATTCAAACAGACCATGCTATGTTCAGTGTGCCCGACATCATGAGATCAACATTATTGAGCCAGTAGCTGCTATGTTGGTTTAATCTGCAGACAACCTCTTTCTATTTCTTTGGGGTCCTTTATTGTCTAACCATGCAGTACTGTAAAAATGTATTATCTAGTTTTGTTTGTCAATACCTTTTGGTTTCATGCTCTTTCATTCTGTTATGATTTAGGGACAATTGATCTGTTGCATGGAAGGAAGATGATCAGCACAACAAGGAGGCTGCAGCAAGAAGTTAAGGTAATCAATAAAGGCAAGAAATTATACATACTCTTCTGAATAAAGAGCTACTGTTCCCTGCTGTTACATTATTGAATAATTTCATAATGCTTTGGTTTTCATTGTTATGGAGATGATGACGACTTTACCCATTTTTCTCGAACATCTGAAATGGGTAGACTTAACTCCTTGTTATTTTCTTATTATAAAATTTTGTGGTTATGCATCATTGAGCAGTTGCACTTAAGAATATTTACATTGGTACTGTGATTTGAGCCAGACTTGCAAGAATCCTCTAATATCTCATCTATTCAGACTGTTAGCTGTTCTAACTAATCCAGAAGCATGTGGTTAGGTTGCCATTTGAATGGATTTTTTCAATTGCATGGTTTGTATAAATCTGAGATATTACTCTAGAACAATTACTCCATTATTTTCTGTATAGCTGATAAATTAGGTAACTTTGCTGTGACAAAAACAAGTTGGGTATATATGCCACTGTTATTGCGAGAAACCGAGATATCAGATTGATTATGCTTATTATATCTTATAGATATTGTTCCTGTTTCTTGATACCTTTTTGTAGCAAAGTGTTGACACTTGCACTTTTTTTATGCGAGACACTTGCACTTTTTTACAAGTTCATTTATGTCCACTGTAGGGTAACCTTGAAGAGAAGCTTGCAACTTAAGCTGTAACAAAACATTATGAAAAGAGGTCTCACGCTGTGAATGTTTAGTTGATGCACTAGTGTTTTTAGATGTTGCGCCTCTGTTTTCATTGTCCTTTGATTCATGTATGCAACTTCGATGGAATTGTATCCGAATTATGTGAATTTGTAACTCCATGGTTGATGGAAGCTATTGATAGTGGTGTTTCTCTATTCTAAACATTCAGAGTAATGAAATAGCTATGTCTAAGACCATCAATGTTAAGATTTTTTTTTGTTCATTGGATTCATTTTTTCCTGGCGGTTATGAATGACAGGGATATGCAATTTACCCGATTTGCCAAACCTGACGACTATGTATCCCTGTGAGTCCAAAACCGTCAGAGAAACAATGAAAACCGACAGGAATAATGTTCCTGGCGGCCAGCCGACAGGCATATGAAAATTTCCCTGTCAAGCTATGCCTGACGACTAACCCTGACGGCTGGCCGACAGGAAATACTTTCCCTGTCGGTAAACCCTATTTTCCTGTCGGGTTTGGGCTCACAGGAATATTTCAGTTTTTGGTAGTGCAACAAGACTATTATTTGATAAATCTACCAGTACTAGAACAAAAGCATTGCCAAGCGTACCACATACACTGGTTGGACCTGACAGCCTATTCTCACCAAATTCTTAGTAAATTGTCAAAAACCACCACAATTTCAAGCGACTTCTTTAAAAATCACCATTTGACTAACAACCTCACTGTTAAAAATACGTTTGGAGCAATGAGTGCTTGATGCAAATCTGGCCCCGTTTGCGGCACAATGTAGGTATATCACATGCTAGGCCGGGCCCGATAGTGCTCGCTCGCATCACTAGTTTTTTTTTTCCATTGGCTCCTCACAAAAAACAACTAGCAGCCGGTGAGTTGAAAAAAAAAACGAGTACATACTTTCTCATAGATTTGACGAAGTTCAAGAATTTAAAAAATTCGCCGATTTTAAAAAAAGGGACATTTCCTTTTTTCCCTAATTTCCGCCTGGTCTCATCTTTACCCCTAAAAAAGCAGTGCTCAACTTTACCTCTCTTCCGTCTGGTGCCCTTATGGAAATACCCCTCCGTGCCATTTTCGTCCGTTCAAAGTGGTTTGACCGTCAGATGGACGTTTTCTGGACATAGTTGCCCTTGTGTGCATATGCCACTGACATGTGGGACCTATCCTTAGGAAAAAACCTCACTCTCTTACAGGTGGACCCCACCCTAGAAACTCTCTCTCTCTCCTGACCCGTCGAGCCCACTTGTCAATGGCACATCCTGGCGAGGTCATCGCCGGCGACCAAACCACACTGCGGAGTCCGGATCGCAGTTGTCGTCATTGAACACTTGAATAGATCTGAAGCACCTGACACCAAATCTCACCACACAACAAAATATCCAAACCTCCCTGCCTCAAGGACACGACATGAATCAATGTCGGGGCGTCGTTGGCTATGTCCAAATGGAGGAACTCAAGGAGGGTCGAATTCTGGAAAACAAACTAGAACAGAGATGAATCCACGGGCTCGCCGACGAAGCTTGTAAGGGAAAGTTTACCGTGGCCGTCAAGGAATAGGGGACAAAAAGCTGAAATCTACAACATTGTTACTGATTTGTTTGTATTAACAAAAGTAAAAAGTAAAGATGGCATAAAGAAATGAAAAAGGAAAAAACAGCGGGGAAAACACCGAGAAACAAAAGAAAACCGCCCCTTGGAAAACCCTAGACAAATGGAAAATTAAAAAAAGCGGTAGGGCCCTCAACGCCCGTGGACGCGCCCCGGCACCAGGGGCGGAGCCAGGATTTGAACATAGGAGGGCGAAGAGGACAATGTGCAAGAAATGCAGGGCCAAAGTATATCGATTCTTAAATAAGCGTCGATATCAAACAAACAAAGTTAATTTTCCTCTTGCAATTACATTGAAATAGCTACATTTTTATTAGCTTAGATAGATGTATATCTACGCACAACAGGCCCATCAAACCATCAAATGTCAAACTTTGCAGTGATTTCACTTCTAATATATATACATGTCGCTCTGCATTCTGATTAGTAGACCGAGTGGTTAAAAGAAATGGCTTCAATTGTTAGTCATCGGTGGTCTCTTCTTCCTCATGCTTTATGCAATTCTAGACTTCTAGTTAGTACAAAAACGGGTATACAATTTGTAATTGAATCTAACTAGTGGAACCTTAGTCCCAAATTACTTGTCTTAAATTTATCTAGATACAAATGTATTTATAATACTAAACCGTGTCTAGATACATCCATGTGTAGACAAAATCTAAAACAAGTAATTTGATATGGAGGAAGTAGTTTGTATACTCTAAATGTAAAATAATATATCTATGTTGCATACCTCACGTTGAGATTAGACAAGCCCACAAGCTGTGCTGTGAGAACCGAGAGGCGGAGATGTTTGCCAATTAGTAGATCAGCATGTGGTAGACTCATACCGGCGCACGGAATCCGCACCTTCGTCAGGTCGTCACTGATGCTGATGGTCTACCGCTCGATTAAGCCTAGCTACGCGGCGGCGGCGGCGGAAGGATCGAGATGAAGTTGCGCAAACAGATGGCAAAGCGATGTGTGTCCTGGTCCAATCGGGGCCTGCAGACTAGCAGATCAAACCGATTATATACATGGTCTGTGGGCTATTAATTGTGGGCTTGGGCTATTCAACAGTACGTATTGTAGAGGTGTCAGGCCTAGGTGTTTGCTAATGACCAGATAATCGGAATAGACTGCCCTAAAATAAATTCGGAATAGATGTCAAACAAATCCTCCTACGAATCCAACATAGTCCCCGCTGAGTGTCGTTGAG